>NC_071260.1:33940672-34003172 GCF_023375685.1 Ictalurus furcatus | reverse complement strand
CAGCAAAGGAGAACGACAGGCGTGGATCTTCGCTGACTATGTCGCCATCCGATTTCCTGGACAAACTGATGGGGAAGACGTCAGGCTACGACGCAAGGATAAGACCGAACTTCAAAGGTACATTGGTTTGTTTTATTTAACATTTCCCTGCACTCTCATGATGATAATAATTTAAGGTACACAGTTGGACCTTAAGAACCACTCAGTGGTCACCAACCCTGTTCCCGAAGATCTACCTTCCTGAACCATCTAATCACAGCCTTAAGAAGTTCTTGATCAACTAAAACAGGTGTGTTAGATTTAGCTTGGAGATGAAAGGAAGATAGATCTCCAGGAAGAGGGTTGGTGAACCTGAACTGAACCCTTGATGGTACCACCAGAGCACTATATGGCTAAAAGTATGTGCACCTCTGACCATCACACCCGTATGTGGTTCTTCTCCAAACTGTTGCCACAGAATTGTATAGGAGGTCTCTACACGCTGTAGCGTTACAATTTCCCTAAGAAATTGTAATACATGACGACGTCCCTGTGCACAAAGCGCGCTCCATGAAGACGTGGTGTGTGAAGGTTGGGAGAAGATAGAAAACCTCGAATATCCTGAGCAGAACCCTGACCTCAACCCCACTGAACACCTTTGGGATGAACTGGAACTGGAATCTCCTCACATCAACATCAGCACCTGACCTCACTCTTGAGCTTATTATAACAGCAAAGGAGGAATAAATCTGGAATGGGATGGTCAACAAGCACATATTGGTAGGATGGTCAGGGGTGCACATACTTTTAGCCATATATAGTGTATATATGTATCTCAATAATACTGCCATGACGAAGCTGTGGGTGAAGCGTCCATTAGATCAAAAACATGTAGCTGGAAATGGTAGGATCGACATGCCTACGGAGACCAGAACGAGTCAGGTGATATGAGAGGATAATACCGGTGATGAAAGCTGATCTGGGAGCGTTAGCGTTAGCGCTGGTGACAAAAATACTTTCTTCAAACTCTCTTCAAGTGCACCCCTCCCTTTTGATAATACCTTTCGGTGGAGCAAAAGTCTGGGAGGGAGGGATTAAAGCACAAGGTAGACAGCTAGTTTTGCATACACACACACACACACACACACACACACACACACACACACACACACACACACACACACACACTTGCTGGGAAGTAGAGGACGTCCCACTGTTTGGGAGGTAACCAGATTTTCTAAAGTGGGGAAGGCTGTTGACGTACCAGTACGGAGGTGTTCTGAGAGGTATAAAAGCATTTGTATGTTAAAGGAGGTGTGTGATCATGTATTATAGACAGTCGTATGACTTTGGATAGTGACGGTATAAAGCTTATCCTCATCTAAATGATTCATCCAAATTCAACCAGGCGTCCTGCACCCTACCTGCTAACATAGATTCCCAACCCTGGTCCTGGAGAACCCCCTGTCCTGCACTCTTTAGTGTTTTCCTGCTCTAACACACCCACATCATCTCTAATCAACAGCTGATCAGTAGCTGATGAGGTGAACCAGGTGTGCTGGGAGGTTCAACATGAAATAATGCACCTTACTAACCTATTATCTCAATTCCACTCAAACTAACCAAATCCAGAATCAGTGTTTTCCTCACTACCATTAGGAATTCCTCATCTTTTTAAATCATTCCACTCCTGTAGTCACTGACCATTAATCAATTCCAATCCCATTAATTAACCCATCTAATCCCATCTAAATAACCAAACCCAAGTGAACTCTTAGCTAAATCCTGCCACAATCTTACTTCAACCTCTACCTTCAACCTCTACCTTCAACCTCTACCTTCAACCTCTACCTTCTACCTCTACTTTCTACCTCTACCTTCAACCTCTACCTTCTACCTCTACCTTCAACCTCTACCTTCTACCTCTACCTTCAACCTCTACCTTCAACCTCTACCTTCAACCTCTACCTTCTACCTCTACCTTCAACCTCTACCTTCTACCAACCTCAATCACACTCTCATTAACCATTCCTTATCTTATTCCCACCTTCATTACGTAATCCTGATCCTATTCCCACCTTCATTACGTAATCCTGATCCTATTCCCACCTTCATTAACCATTCCTTATCCTATTCCCACCTTCATTAACCATTCCTGATCCTATTCCCACCTTCATTACATAATCCTGATCCTATTCCCACCTTCATTACATAATCCTGATCCTATTCCCACCTTCATTAACCATTCCTTATCCTATTCCCACCTTCATTAACCATTCCTTATCCTATTCCCACCTTCATTACGTAATCCTGATCCTATTCCCACCTTCATTACGTAATCCTGATCCTATTCCCACCTTCATTAACCATTCCTTATCCTATTCCCACCTTCATTACGTAATCCTGATCGTATTCCCACCTTCATTACGTAATCCTGATCCTATTCCCACCTTCATTACATAATCCTGATCCTATTCCCACCTTCATTAACCATTCCTTATCCTATTCCCACCTTCATTACGTAATCCTGATCCTATTCCCACCTTCATTACGTAATCCTGATCCTATTCCCACCTTCATTACATAATCCTGATCCTATTCCCCCCTTCATTAACCATTCCTTATCCTATTCCCACCTTCATTAACCATTCCTTATCCTATTCCCACCTTCATTACATAATCCTGATCCTATTCCCACCTTCATTAACCATTCCTTATCCTATTCCCACCTTCATTAACCATTCCTTATCCTATTCCCACCTTCATTACGTAATCCTGATCCTATTCCCACCTTCATTACGTAATCCTGATCCTATTCCCACCTTCATTAACCATTCCTTATCCTATTCCCACCTTCATTACGTAATCCTGATCCTATTCCCACCTTCATTACGTAATCCTGATCCTATTCCCACCTTCATTACGTAATCCTGATCCTATTCCCACCTTCATTAACCATTCCTTATCCTATTCCCACCTTCATTACATAATCCTGATCCTATTCCCACCTTCATTACGTAATCCTGATCCTATTCCCACCTTCATTACGTAATCCTGATCCTATTCCCACCTTCATTAACCATTCCTTATCCTATTCCCACCTTCATTACGTAATCCTGATCCTATTCCCACCTTCATTACGTAATCCTGATCCTATTCCCACCTTCATTACATAATCCTGATCCTATTCCCACCTTCATTAACCATTCCTTATCCTATTCCCACCTTCATTACATAATCCTGATCCTATTCCCACCTTCATTAACCATTCCTTATCCTATTCCCACCTTCATTAACCATTCCTTATCCTATTCCCACCTTCATTACATAATCCTGATCCTATTCCCACCTTCATTAACCATTCCTTATCCTATTCCCACCTTCATTAACCATTCCTTATCCTATTCCCACCTTCATTACGTAATCCTGATCCTATTCCCACCTTCATTACGTAATCCTGATCCTATTCCCACCTTCATTAACCATTCCTTATCCTATTCCCACCTTCATTACGTAATCCTGATCCTATTCCCACCTTCATTACGTAATCCTGATCCTATTCCCACCTTCATTAACCATTCCTTATCCTATTCCCACCTTCATTACGTAATCCTGATCCTATTCCCACCTTCATTAACCATTCCTTATCCTATTCCCACCTTCATTACGTAATCCTGATCCTATTCCCACCTTCATTACGTAATCCTGATCCTATTCCCACCTTCATTACATAATCCTGATCCTATTCCCACCTTCATTAACCATTCCTTATCCTATTCCCACCTTCATTACGTAATCCTGATCCTATTCCCACCTTCATTAACCATTCCTTATCCTATTCCCACCTTCATTAACCATTCCTTATCCTATTCCCACCTTCATTACGTAATCCTTATCCTATTCCCACCTTCATTACGTAATCCTGATCCTATTCCCACCTTCATTACGTAATCCTGATCCTATTCCCACCTTCATTAACCATTCCTTATCCTATTCCCACCTTCATTAACCATTCCTGATCCTATTCCCACCTTCATTACATAATCCTTATCCTATTCCCACCTTCATTACGTAATCCTGATCCTATTCCCACCTTCATTAACCATTCCTTATCCTATTCCCACCCTCATTACGTAATCCTTATCCCATTCCCACCTTCATTAACTATTCCTTAATCTATTCCCACCTTCATTAAGGATGAGAAATAATAATAATGATCCTATTCCCACGTTTGTTAACCAATCTCGGTCCTATTCCCTTTCTTTAACCACCACTGATCTTACTCCCACCTTTGGGTACCATTCCCAATCATCTCCCTACCTTCATTACCCAATTCTGATCCTAATCCCTCCCTCATTAATCAAGGTCCCATCCCAATCCTATTCCCACCTTCATTAACCAGTCCTGATCATATTGCCACATTCATTAATCATGATCGTATTTCCACCTCGTATTTCCAATCGCTGTCCAATTCCGACTCAAACCAATCTCCATCCACACTAACCACTTCCATTTCATTCCCACTAATCACTCCCATCCCCCCATCGGTGCACAGTATGTCAAACCCAGCACTGAATGCAACCTAGTTTCACCCGCATATCAAGCAGTTTTTCCTGTGCTATGCTCCTGTTCTTACGTTGCACCTCAAACACCGAGGCACATATTAGTACAGAGTGGTATGTAATATTAATAAAGCCAGTGCAGGAAAGCAGAGCTCACGAATCCACTTCAAACACGGAGTCTGAAATGGAGAACAACAATTTGGCAAACTACAGACAAAAACCGACAATTTGCAGTTTTGTTAACAAGTGGCACAATTAGCTGTGATGGATGGACCTTCCCTCACCCTCCGCTACTCCCTTTACTCAATATAAATCAGCCGGATGACTTTTCACTGATCCATCACTTTGGATTATGGAATTTTCCCAAAGTAAAAGATCAACCATGAAAGAAACGGAACGTTTATTGAAGCGTTACAATCACCTGTTGACTTTAAAGGGTTTATCTAACACTATGGGTTCTGTACACATCTTTTAAAGGGCTGTGTTGTGGCCTGTCACCTTACTATGGCATACAACACACTCTAAATTTACTTGCATCCCTGTCCAGGACTAGCATTCACTGGTGGCTCAGGTATAGGGGCAGGTGTCACGAGCCACTGCCAGATATTACATCAACTGATCATGTGTTTCCACAAAAATGCATAAAATCCCATATATATATATATATATATATATATATATATATATATATATATATATATATATATATATATAAATTCTAATGAACCATGAGGGAGCGATGTAATTGTAGTCAATATGAAAGGTAAGGCATCATTTGCTTTACAAACCAATTGCAGACAAGCCGCATTTTGACATGAGATCGTGGTTCCTCTTCGTCACCTCTGAGTTAATCGTGGTACATTTTGCGTGTGAAACAAGACAAAAAATACCGTTTCGGTAGCAGTTTTGTTTTTGTGTTAACTTCCATTCTACTTTTCACAGGTCCTCCTGTAAATGTCACTTGCAACATTTTCATCAACAGCTTTGGCTCCATCACCGAGACCACCATGGTAAGCTTGCTGTCTTCTTACATTGTGGTTTATTGCCCCATACTCGCGGGTCATCTTGTAAACGTCTCCTTCAACACATTTATCAACAGCTTTGGTTCAGTATCTGAGAACACCATGATGAGTCAGGTATCACCATTAAACTTTCTACATTTTGCCATTTTGCTATTTGATTTTTGAAACTATTCCTAAAGACGTAGCTAGATGCTTAGAATGCTTGCAGATGGACCTTTATGGTTCTGTGTATTGACAGTCTCGTATTGCTAAGGGCTTAGGGCAGTATTGGATTGCTTCCTCCTTGCACCACGTGCACATTTGTTCAATTTATTTTTCTGTTAATAATTCACACAGCGGCCGGCAGCTAATTACTCTCTTTCATTTCCAGCGGCTCCTTTGGGGCCTCTTGTTTTAAGGATTGGGATTAAAACAGATTGATCAGTGTAGCCCCTCAGGATAGGCTCGATGCTTCGGGGGTAAACGGTTACCGAGCACTGCTTTGCTCTTCAGAAAGGAATTTGTTATCTGTTCGAACCAAATCCATCCCCAGTGAATACTCAGACAAAGTGAGACTGATATCAAATCATAATTGTGTTTACAGACACGAGGAGTTCTGCGTTGAAAGGACCGCCAGTAAACTTTCAAACCAAGAATGAAGAACGTTTCTGGAGACCATAACTACTTCAGCAAAATGCCTGCATGCCTAAATACTAACAGCCTTTTTTTTGCCAGGATTAATTATAATCCTCAATTTAATTTGGAAATTAATTTGGATTACAGAAAGTGTAACGGTAGCTTTTTTCCGCAAATCGGTTTTAAAATTTGAACTGGTAATTAGCTGTTATAATAAAAGACTCAGCTCACACCATATGCCAACACCGTAACGCCTACTGGAACGTTCATGCTATTTGTACTAATACATTTCACAGAAGGCCCGCATACAAAAGAGCCTAAACGATGTGTGACATATGAGACGACATTCCTCCATAAACAAAGATAATTAAGCTGCATCTACACTGAATAACGAATGGCTTTGTGATGCTTACGGAAAGCACACAGAAAGCTAAATAAGATCAATGAACCATGAGGATGTGCTGCAGGTCTCAATTCATCAACTCCATGAGACTACGTCTTAGACAGGAGAAGGAAAGGTGAAGTGTAGCACACTTAACAACGTGGTTTGATTTGGTGGTAAATATGCTGAGTTATGTACAGCGTGTGTGTAGAAGATGTGAAATATCACATAACTCAAAGGCAATTCACGCAATCGCTAGCAGTAATCCTCGTGCACATAATGAACCGCTTTTATAACGATACCTCAACAGTTGAAGGCAAGACACTACAGCTGGAAATGACAAGCAATCATTTTCAGATTAAAAAAAAAAAAAAATTTAGCAAATGCTATTGAAGGCTTTAAGCTCCGCCCACTCTGCACAATCACGGCATGTCATAACGCCATGTTACGTGCCAATTTCTTTTAGAAACCTTATGAACCACAATAACTAGCAGTGTTGAAAGAAACAAAAAAAGAAATTCAGAACCAAAAATCTGTAGATTTCTAGATGATTTCTGTTCATATCCCTAATCTGCTGCTGATGCACTGATTTTTGATAGATTATTAAAAAAAGAATAACAATTTCAAGACTAGATTCTGTCTATAAATGGTATGCAAATTTATACACATTTAATTAGATGAATCCTGATTTGCATAAAAAATAAAAATTTTTTGAAAAAGTTCCGATATAAATAAACAACCTTACCCTTTTCACCTCTGGGGTCTTGCCTTAAAGCTACCAAATGAATTCTAATAAATGTTTGGATCGGCCATGTTGGACCTCGTCTACACTTCAGGTGGCCTGAGACACCTTTTAGTCTTATGATAATGCATCAGGAACCAAAACCCCTCTCCAAAATATCCACGAATGGGAATGTTGGCGCTTTTGATGATGATAACGAGATTAAAAATGAATTGAAATGGAGGAACAACCAGGAATTAGAAGTTGGTGTTTGACTGCAATAGCATAATTTGCATAGTATTGTATTTGTCAGGGAGTCTGAGTGGAGATTTGAATATAAATATGAATGCGTGTAGTTAAAATCTAATCAGAACACAATCCACATGCATGAAATGTCCAGGTGTAACCCGGACCTGACTGATTTTTGCAGCATTATGCTTGTCACTACGGAAAGTCATGGCTTGGTCAAGTATCGCGGTTTATTCACGGTTTATTAATCCTCTCCTCTTTCGTTTTGTTTTCTCCAGGACTACAGAGTGAACATCTTCCTGCGTCAGAAGTGGAACGACCCGCGCCTTGCCTACAGCGAGTATCCAGACTCCTCGTTGGATTTGGACCCGTCCATGTTGGACTCGATTTGGAAACCCGACTTGTTCTTCGCCAACGAGAAAGGCGCCAATTTCCACGACGTCACCACCGAGAACAAGCTGCTGAGGATCTTCAAGGATGGAACTGTTCTCTACAGCATCAGGTACGTTCAGGAAAAACTGACAATAACAAGGTTCAGTTCTGGATTCTGATTGGTCAGAGTGATTTAATAGCAGCAGCGGAGTTGTTTCGTAGACGTTCCACAGCATCAAACAGGGTTGTGATTTAGTTCATGTTCTCACTTACATTACAGCAGCGATCCGCCTTCTGATTTACGCTGACTACTGGTCTGAAATCCTGCCGCTCATCCACAGCACGCTGCAAATCTCACGACTGGCATCACAATATTGATATTAGTCAAATCTCATAACAAGTTTAATCTGAAGGGACTGGACCAGACTAAAGGCAGCTTCACAGCAGGGATGATTACTGTCATTTATTTCGTCGCTTCCATCTCCCACACAGCTGTACAAACCTTACTTTCATTACAGCGTGTTCCCGTGACGCGCTGGAGATTGTCCTGGCTGTAACACACTGAATATTACTCAAAAACTAATTTATACAGAAATCTGAACAGTCGTCATGAATAAAACCCCAGACTTTGAAGAATGGGAGAACATAAACAGACCCCAGGATGAATGGGGCTTTGGCGGCGCTGTCAGGTGAACCCTGCGTGTGAAATAATGCGTGTTGAAATGCGCTTCAGGTGACGTGATTCTCCGTGAAGTGTTTCTGTCACACGCAGACACGCAGGTGCCACGAAACGCCGTCAGCTAGAACCCGAATAATTTACCATCAAATCTCATAAGCAAGAACATCAGGATCTCTCACTGCGGATCAGCACGGGGATATTTTATAAAAATACACCCCACAGCGCTGCTGAATACTGCACTCTGATTGGTCAGGAGGTGTCGATTCATTCTCTATAACAGCAGCTCTGAATCACAGGTTTATATTAATGCGTTATCGTTTCTATAGTAACAATGTGCTCTTAATTTACAAACGAACATGTATATAACTGCTTCAGTTTACTTTAGCGACGGTATTTCAGTGTGAACAGTGAATCCCTGTTAGAGGGTCGCACCTGTATTTCCAGCCCTGATTTGTTCAATTCCAACCAGCCAAGGTCAAAGTGAAGGTCACCTGCCGTGTTAGCACGAGGAGAACCTTTTCCTGTGTGCGGGAGTTTCTGGGTATGGTAAATGAATGATACATGACTGAAATAAACATCTTGCTCCTAGGTTGACGTTAATTTTGTCCTGTCCAATGGATTTGAAAAACTTCCCGATGGACGTTCAGACGTGCATAATGCAGCTGGAGAGCTGTACGTACATCACCTCAACTTATTACTCTTTTTCAGTTATTATTCTCTTATTTTCACTTCATAAGTCGTTTTTTCAACCTAATAACATTTTGACTTAATCTTATTTATGTTTAGTAACTCGTTCATTCCACGTCTTTCGATATGACTTCAAATCTTTTTATTTCTACGTATTTCAAGATATTGTTATTGTGACTTAAAAAATCTCATCACATCTACTTAATAACTGGTTATTTGGATTTAATAACACATTAATTCCACTTACTAACTTTATTTATTAAGCTATTTACTTAACTCTGTATTCCAATGTTATAACTCGTTATTTCAAGATATTCTGTCATCATTTCTATGTAAAATCTCGTTATCTCGACTTAGTAACTGGTTATCTGGTTATTAGTAATAACTCCTAACTGACAGGATTCTGTAATGTGCTTATTCTGAGCGTGGGAATTGATTTTTCACACCAGAACATTTATACGTGATTTAGCAATCATCAGACGTAGCTATACGACAAATATTTAATCAATTATTCCTGATGTTCTGATAGATTGTGCAGTGTTTAAATATAAAGTCTAAATAATGAGAGTTTTGTTGCACCGTGACTGGCACGTTAAAGTAGTGATGCAGTATGAAGTTGTGATATAAATGCGATTTATCGGTGTAATTATACACAGTCGGCTACACGATGAACGATCTGATCTTTGAGTGGTTGGACACGGGGCCGGTGCAGGTTGCCGAGGGTCTGACGCTGCCTCAGTTCATCATCAGGGAGGAAAAGGAGCTGGGCTACTGCACTAAACACTACAACACGGGTAAAATGACGCCGCTGCATGCCAAGTCTAATGCTCATTTTCACACATTCTCACAGTGAACTGACGCTAATGTGAATGTTCAGCAAAAATAAGCACATTTACAGCCACATGCTAATGCTAATGCTAATCAAGCACTAAAACAGGTCAAGAACCAAAAATTCTTAGAGGCACATGAGTTATAGCCCCTCCCCTCATTACTGCTTATCCCAGATACATCTATAAGCTAGCACCAGAGCTAATTTTCATGAAACACTACAAAAAGTATTGTTGCGATGCTAATGCTAATTGTTATAAGATTGACCCTCTAATGCTAATTTTTACCACAACCGGAGAAGATTTAACCCTCTGTGGAATCTTATCATTTATTAAAAAAAAATCTGTCACTTACATACAGAGGCCACGCCTTCCCTTCACTGGGACTGACATACAGAGGCCACGCCTTCCTTTCACTGGGACTGACATACAGAGGCCACGCCTTCCCTTCACTGGGACTGACATACAGAGGCCACGCCTTCCCTTCACTGGGACTGACATACAGAGGCCACGCCTTCCCTTCACTGGGACTGACATACAGAGGCCACGCCTTCCCTTCACTGGGACTGACAGATATAGAGTCCCTAAATAAGCTCAGTAGACTGTGTTGGAAGTAGAGACACGCCCATAATCCTTACAGCTTTTAGTTAAGAGAAACATATGGTGAAGAATAATGGAATCTTATTTTAAGTATAAATTTGACAGATTTGAAAGTTTCAGATTGCCGCTCATGTTGTTTAGGGAAGTTCACCTGCATCGAAGTGAAGTTCCAGCTGGAGAGGCAGATGGGCTACTACCTGATCCAGATGTACATCCCCAGTCTGCTCATCGTTATCCTGTCCTGGGTGTCCTTCTGGATCAACATGGACGCCGCGCCGGCTCGAGTCGCCCTGGGCATCACCACCGTGCTCACCATGACCACACAGAGCTCCGGGTCCAGAGCCTCGCTGCCAAAGGTATGCTTAAAAACCGAACCCAAAACAAAAGAGATAAAGTAACGAAGTGCCCATTTCTTTCAGCCAATTAGCATGATCGCAGGTGGATGATGGATGACGCAGAGAACCGCTGGGGACAGGAACATCCTGTCTCGTTCTACAACAAACAAATCAACAGCTTCGGGTTGTTTTCTTCAGAACTAGCATTCTTTCAATAAATTCCCATTCTCTGCCCATCAGTTTTATTTTCGACGGTGGAACAGGAATGCTCGGGCCCTAAAGCTGGTTTAACAATTTAACACCGAGGTCCTTTTCACAAATCACTCGTCTAGTGAGTCAGGACGAGTGCACTAGCCAAAACAATACTGAATGGGGGAAGGGGGCGGGGCTTCAGGGGTATGGGTTCAGCTGGTCACGATGGCCAAATCCTTCGTCTTTTAGCAAATTTTTTAGCAACTTTAGGCACTATAGGTTGTTGATGTTTTCTGAATCTGATCCAAATAACATTAGCATTAGCATTTCTGCTCTCCTGTGCCGTGAATTTTCTTTCGTACAGTGATTTATATCAGCAAACACAGGAAGCTCTTAAATCCCATACTGATGTAATCTGAATGTATGGCTTGTCTTATACCAACTGGTTGAGGTTATCGATTTTAAAGGCACATCATGGTGTTAACGATGCACCAGAGTCTCATTCTCTGAACCGCGTAAGTCTCGGAGTAACGGCCAAGACTCGCTCTCACACGTGCGACTCACAGCCGCTCGATAAAGTGGGTTCATTTCCCCTCTCCTTTCTGTTCATACCCTCCTATTTTATTTGCTTTTATCTCTTTCATCCCCTTTCTTCCCTTCTATTTTACTCTTTCTTTTTTCTCCTATCTATTTCCTTTCCTTCCCAACTATTTCCTTCTTTTCCTTCGCTCCTTCTTTCAGTCTCTTTTATCATCACTGTTCCTTCCCTCCTATATTCCTTTCTTTTCCTTCTCTCCTACACTCCTCTCCCTTTCAGCTCTGAAAGAAGAGATATATTTAAAAACTGTGTTTGCTTTGATTGTTTGTGTGGAGAACACACCATCATCCTTATTATTATTCTAAATAAGTACTATTCTGTGTGTGTGTGTGTGTGTGAGGAACAGGTGTCGTATGTAAAGGCCATAGACATCTGGATGGCGGTGTGTTTGCTGTTTGTCTTCGCTGCGCTGTTGGAATACGCCGGAGTGAATTTTGTCTCGAGACAACAGAAGGAGTTTCTCCGACTCAAACGGAGACAGAGACGAAACATCAAGGTACAAAACTTCACAATCTGATCCAACAAATCCCGAATCCCTCCCACACACAGCGCTCCGACTGGAGCATGGGCTTAGACACTTCACTGGACGTTACACAACATTACCTGTAACTATAAACGGATAAAAATGCGATGTGTCATTCATTAAGGAAGTAAACACTGTGATGGTTGGTAAAAGGCTGTGGTGTGAATAAAAGGAATAACACACTCCAGACCTGGTACAGGAAATGAACCAGGTAACCTCCACTTCCTGTCGGGCCGTGTCCCACCACGCCGTGGATCACAGTAACTGAAGTAATGAATTATTTACACAGAGATAATCTGTCTGAGGCTTAATAATGAACTCTGTAGTCATGAGGATTTAGAAAAATATTCTCATCAGAAAATGTACAAAGGAGCTAAAGAATCAGAGTGTGTGTGTGTGTGAGTGTGTGTGTGTGTGTGTGTGTGAGTGTGTGTGCGTGTGTGTGAGTGAGTGTGTGTGCGTGAGTGAGTGTGTGTGCGTGAGTGTGCGTGTGTGTGAGTGAGTGTGCATGTGTGTGTGTGTGTGTGAGAGAGTGAGTGTGTGTGTGTGTGCGTGTGTGTGAGTGAGTGTGTGTGCGTGAGTGAGTGTGTGTGCGTGAGTGTGCGTGTGTGTGAGTGAGTGTGCGTGTGTGTGTGTGCGAGTGTGTGTGTGTGTGTGAGTGTGCGTGATGTGTGTGAATGTGTGTGTATGTGTTCGTGTGTGTGCGTGTGTGTGTTATTAACACGCTAGCAGCACATTAGCTGAGCAGGTGTGTTTATTCAGGTTCCTTAACCAGCTGCATTTTAATGACTAAATACTACATTTCACCCTGGACTCCTGAACACGAGATGGAATCTGGAACACAGACAACAGAACTAAAAACAACTCTGAACACTAAACACTGAACACTGAACTCCAAACACTGAACACTGAACTCCAAACACTGAACTCCAAACACTAAACACTGAACACTGAACTCCGAACACTGAACACTGAACTCCAAACACTGAACACTGAACTCCAAACACTGAACACTGAACTCCAAACACTGAACACTGAACTCCAAACACTGAACACTGAACTCCAAACACTGAACTCCAAACACTGAACTCCAAACACTAAACACTGAACACTGAACTCCGAACACTGAACACTGAACTCCAAACACTGAACACTGAACTCCAAACACTGAACACTGAACTCTAAACACTGAACACTGAACTCCAAACACTGAACTCCAAACACTGAACACTGAACTCCAAACACTGAACACTGAACTCTAAACACTGAACACTGAACTCCAAACACTGAACTCCAAACACTAAACACTGAACACTGAACTCCAAACACTGAACACTGAACTCCAAACACTGAACACTGAACTCTAAACACTGAACTCCAAACACTGAACACTGAACTCTAACCACTAAACACTGAACTCTGAACACTAAACACTGAACACTGAACTCCAAACACTGAACACTGAACTCTAACCACTAAACACTGAACTCCAAACACTAAACACTGAACTCCAAACACTGAACACTGAACTCCAAACACTGAACACTGAACTCCAAACACTGAACTCCAAACACTGAACACTGAACTCCAAACACTGAACTCCAAACACTGAACACTGAACTCCAAACACTGAACACTGAACTCCAAATACTGAACACTGAACTCCAAACACTGAACACTGAACTCCAAACACTGGACACTGAACACTGAACTCTAAACACCGAACTCTGAACACTAAACACTGAACACTGAACTCCAAACACTGAACACTGAACTCTAACCACTAAACACTGAACTCTGAACACTAAACACTGAACACTGAACTCCAAACACTGAACACTGAACTCTAACCACTAAACACTGAACTCTGAACACTAAACACTGAACACTAAACACTGAACTCCAAACACTAAACACTGAACTCCAAACACTAAACACTGAACTCCAAACACTGAACACTGAACTCCAAACACTGAACTCCAAACACTGAACACTGAACTCCAAACACTGAACACTGAACTCCAAACACTGAACTCCAAACACTGAACACTGAACTCCAAACACTGAACTCCAAACACTGAACTCCAAACACTGAACACTGAACTCCAAACACTGAACACTGAACTCCAAACACTGAACTCCAAACACTGAACACTGAACTCCAAACACTGAACACTGAACTCTAAACACTGAACACTGAACTCCAAACACTGAACACTGAACTCCAAACACTGAACTCTAAACACTGAACTCCAAACACTGGACACTGAACACTGAACTCTAAACACCGAACTCTGAACACTAAACACTGAACACTGAACTCCAAACACTGAACACTGAACTCTAACCACTAAACACTGAACTCTGAACACTAAACACTGAACACTGAACTCCAAACACTGAACACTGAACTCTAACCACTAAACACTGAACTCTGAACACTAAACACTGAACACTAAACACTGAACTCCAAACACTAAACACTGAACTCCAAACACTGAACACTGAACTCCAAACACTGAACACTGAACTCCAAACACTGAACTCCAAACACTGAACACTGAACTCCAAACACTGAACACTGAACTCTAAACACTGAACTCCAAACACTGAACACTGAACTCCAAACACTGAACACTGAACTCTAAACACTGAACTCCAAACACTGGACACTGAACACTGAACTCTAAACACCGAACTCTGAACACTAAACACTGAACACTGAACTCCAAACACTGAACACTGAACTCTAAACACTGAACTCCAAACACTGAACACTGAACTCCAAACACTGAACACTGAACTCCAAACACTAAACACTGAACTCCAAACACTAAACACTGAACACTGAACTCCAAACACTGAACACTGAACTCCAAACACTGAACTCCAAACACTAAACACTGAACTCCAAACACTGAACACTGAACACTGAACTCCAAACACTGAACACTGAACTCCAAACACTAAACACTGAACACTGAACTCCAAACACTGAACACTGAACTCCAAACACTGAACACTGAACTCCAAACACTAAACACTGAACTCCAAACACTGAACACTGAACTCCAAACACTGAACTCCAAACACTGAACTCTAAACACTGAACACTGAACTCCAAACACTGAACACTGAACTCCAAACACTGAACTCCAAACACTGAACTCTAAACACTGAACACTGAACTCCAAACACTGAACACTGAACTCCAAACACTGAACACTGAACTCTAAACACTGAACACTGAACTCCAAACACTGAACTCCAAACACTGAACACTGAACTCCAAACACTGAACACTGAACTCCAAACATTGAACACTGATCTCCAAACACTGGACACTGAACTCCAAACACTGAACTCTAAACACTGAACTCCAAACACTGAACACTGAACTCCAAACACTGAACACTGAACTCTAAACACTGAACACTGAACTCCAAACACTGAACTCCAAACACTGAACACTGAACTCCAAACACTGAACTCCAAACACTGAACACTGAACTCCAAACACTGAACACTGAACTCCAAACACTGAACTCCAAACACTGGACACTGAACACTGAACTCCAAACACTGGACACTGAACACTGAACTCTAAACACCGAACTCTGAACACTAAACACTGAACTCTGAACACTAAACACTGAACACTGAACTCCAAACACTGAACACTGAACTCTAAACACTAAACACTGAACTCTGAACACTGAACACTGAACTCTGAACACTAAACACTGAACTCTGAACACTAAACACTGAACTCTGAACACTAAACACTAAACACTAAACACTGAACTCTGAACACTGAACACTGAACTCTGAACACTGAACACTGAACTCCAAACACTGAACACTGAACTCCGAACACTGAACACTGAACTCCGAACACTTAACACTGAACTCTGAACACTGAACACTGAACTCCGAACACTGAACACTGAATTCCAAACACTGAACTCCAAACACTGAACACTGAACACTGAACTCTGAACACTGAACACTGAACTCTGAACACTGTCTAGTATTAAACAAACTTTCATTCTTTCCTTTTTCTTTCTTTCTTTTTTCATGGTGTACTCGGTTGATCTTTATTATTCATGAAGCATCATTTCAAAGCAAAACATCCATTATTTTTTTTCTTTCTCTTACAACCTTTTTTATTTACTTCCTTCCTTTATACTTATATATTTTCTGTCTTTCTTCTAAACCTCATCTTTATTCTTGTTCTTTATTTGCTTTATTTCTTTCCCCTCATTCCTTCTAATTATCTCTGTCTCGCTTCTTTCTTTCCTTTGAGAGGATTTATTTACGTGAGTACCGGAACCTTCAACGCCTCTCAGTAGCACTAATCGAGCAGGATAATGAAGTAGGAATGAATCACAATCAGGGAAAAATTAAGCCGCTTTCCCATATTTCAGATCTTTGACAGCTAGGCTTTTTTAAATACATGAATTAAAGTGTAGTAATGAGCGAGCGTGTAATCATTCACACAGTGCTGGTGAATTCCGGGTAGTGATTGGTCAGGAGGTGTTGATTAATTTCCTATAACAGCAGTGCAGCTGCAGTTTATCTTGAAGCCATCTTTTTTTCATCTAAGGAAACGTTAGCTGCAGATTAGCCTTGAGCTTGACAAATTAGCCTCATGAATTTAAACCCGTTGCCTGTTTCTTCACTCAGCATTAAGTTTTTGGTTCGTGTTGTGTTGTTGTTTTTTTTATATCCAGGAGGAGGAGCTAAGAGAAGGACGTTTCCATTTCTCCGGCTATGGCATAGCTACGTGCATGAAGGATGGCATAGCGGTGAAAAGTGACGGCGGCGTGCAGCAGACTTCGGTGGAGAACAATAAGAGGAAGTTTGTGGACCGAGCGAAGAGGATCGACACTATTTCGAGAGCAGCGTTTCCTTTGGCCTTTCTCATTTTTAACATCTTCTACTGGATCACGTACAAAATAATCAGACATGATAACACCGGCAAAGTGTAGCAGCTGAGGGTTAGGGAGACTGCATTGTAGCATCACGTTGTCGAGAGAAACAGCGACGGAGGAGCGGCAGGTGCTGATCGATTTCAATCAGGGATAAACAGCATGGGCAGGATTTGTGGACGGGTAGCGAACACTCTGATTGTGTTCCAGATACAGGAAATGAGTTGTGCGTGAGGAAAAGTCCAGCTCAGTCTGCAAGTAATCGAACAGTGAGGAAAGTCAGCTTTAATGACAAGGTTTTCACATCTATATTGGGTGAACTCTACAGGAAATACAGCCATTTATAAACAATCCTCCTATTTTAGAAGATCAGAAGTAAAAGGTCACATGATCCGACCAAATGATGATGGCTAGCGCTTGTAGCTTTATTACGACATAATTTGAATCAAATACAACTAAATTACTCTAAGACTGGAATGACCCAGGCAACATTCCTTGTATGTCTGTTCTAGTAAAGGGAGGTGTGGCCATGTGTGTCAGTTACAGTGAAGGAGGTGTGGCCTCTGCATCTGTCAGCCCCAGTGAAGGAGGCGTAGCCTTTGTGCATATGACTCAGTGAAGGAGGTATGGCTATTGTCAGTTCCAGTAAAGGAGGTGTGGCCTTTGGGCCTGTCATCCTTAAAGAAGGAGGTGTGGCCTTGATATCCCTACACAACGTATTGCACTGCAACAATGATGCACACGCCCAGTTCCCACTGCATACAATTAATATAAGGTTTGAGTTCTTACTGGTAGTGGTAGTTTATTATTTTTTTTCAGTCTTCAGTTTTCAAACTTGTTTTTTCTTTTCAATTAAGTTCTGAAAATCCCAGACAATTCCACATTTTGGCCAGCGTAATCCCACCACAGTTACAGTGAACTCCACTCCGTCTCTCATCCACACTCCCTGGCTGAATCCTGGGAATACTTCAGACAGTTTCCTTCCCCTGACTCCTTCCTAAATCTGCTGCGTAGTACAAAAATCTCACACAATTCCCATCTTTATTATCAATATCTACCAGTTTTTTTAAGAAAAGCACAGCGTCCTGATCTCCATTTAACAGTGAATGCGTGACCCATACTGCACTGCGGTCTTAAAAAAGACAGAGAAGAGAACGTTATATAGCTTAGGAGCAGCTAAATACACATACTCTTCATTACTCACACACATTAGATGATGTGTGGAGGACATGGGAGCCTTTTTATATTAAGTCATATTGATCTGTTTGGCAGATTTACTGATCTAACTTACAACCGAAGCATAGAGGCACGGGTAACGGGGTCTTGTTGTTATTGCTGGAATATCTCTGGGATTTTAGTCCCGCCCTAAGCCGTCATGTCAGTCATTTTTTGGGGACTACGTGTGTACGCATATCTTACCTTTACAGGTCATTCTGTGAACTTATCAAAGTCAAACAAGGCTTTTTTTGTTAGACATGGCATCAGTGTTTCTAACACATCTGATTTTGATCTGCATCTGATTGAGTTATTCAGGATTTGAAGCTTTATATTATTGTCTGATTTGTGGCACTGACACCTTTAAGGGATATTAATGTGACATCTAGAATGAATTCATTTGAACACCTTTTATTTTCTATCTTGTTCCTGAACTAGTGATCCAAAGACACAACACCAATTGCTTTTGGTCCCATAAAATGTTTAAACTTGTTCACCTAGTATAGACGTGACTACCCTTGAAATTTACAGACAAATCAAAACTGTCCAAATGTTACTGGACAGCCAAGTTACAGGCCAAATTTGAAGTGAATACACTGCCAGAATATTTGTATGAACCTCAAAAACATGTAAGTATTCTACTGGTTTTTATGAGATTTAATATAAAATGAGGATTATCCAGTTTTTCTAAGATTGTCTTTGTACAGAATTCAGTGGCAGTTCCTACACATTCGCCAGGTCCTTGGAGTGTGTGAAGCTTAAACCGTTAGGCCTTAGACCTCACATGCTCATCAGTGTATGTTTCTATTTCCTCACTTTCTGAGCATTTCTTCGACTGCTTATATTAATGAGTATGGATTGTGTTTGTACTTTAAAACAACATTCAAAATAAAGTAGTAAAAAATAAAGGTCTTTGATGCGTCATTGCCTTAAGCTATTCAACACCAAACGAACACAATCGACCTTCTCCATGTGCAATGATGGACCATGACCAGATCTGAGCATTTTTTCTCTGACACTTCAGCAAGGACTCAGGACAACGAGGACGTGTCATTTATTTATTAAGGGTTTTACCAGATTCATCCGCACTAACCAGATCCACATGAATCCCAGAAACTACACAGAAACTAGAACCCAGACAAAAAGGTTTATACTGTACAATAACTGTGGTATGGGAGATATGCCTTGGAATAGAAACATGCTGGATTGTGCTAGGATGTGGGGGGAAAAGCTATGTCTCAAATCCTGTGACAGTGTGGATGAAATGTAACTGACATTTTTTTTAATCCCAGACAAGCAGGGATAATGTTTAAACATCTAACACCTATTGCAAAAGCCTTTCCCACACGACAGTACTTACTATAAGTACCTGGGAACCTAGCCAAGAGCCTGCTGTGCCAGAGGCAGCTCTGAATAAAAGGGAACCCTGACAACTATATTTCTGACGTTGACCTTATAGAGTAAGGACCTACATACATACATGGTGATACACAGGTAGCTGCCATGCAGATAACCTTCAGCTGATAGAGGATAATACCCTGCTTGTGGAATGGCATGTCATACAATCGGCTGAGTGCTCAGCATTTCTGTAGACTTTTGTCACCCAGTGGGCCAATCAGAGTTAGACAGGGGAGCAACCCATGTCTTTGAATATCTGTTGGAGCAAATAACTGCTGTGCAGTTTAAATAATACTGTAATGGATGAACTGAACACAGAAGGGAATGTTCTGCAAGCTGACATTCATAGAACACTTCAAGGTTAATCACTTACTTCACAAACTTGGGTTTAGACAGGAACATGAGGTTACTCCAGAATCCAACACATGCATATTGCCAAGTGTGCAATGCTGGCAGAATTCAACCAGCTTCTTGTGTACAACTCTGCTGCCCTTCTTTCTAAGGTAAATACCAATGATACCCATTTCAGATCAACCACATGAATGGGCCTTGAGAAAGATAACTTAAGGGGTTCCAACATGAAGGGGAGGCCCACACTGGGCTCCTCTGGGAACATGGTGGATGGAGGCATCTAGATCCCATCAAAAATTCTGATTTGACCTTATAAGCTTCCAATGAGGTGCAACCTGCCCTGTCGTGATGGGCTGAAAGTCACCACATACACCTTTAGTGTCCCTCTGTACTCAATCACTTGGGGAGGTCATATCCTCACATGGATTTTCATACCACTGCTATGTGGAGGACACTCAACTCATCCTCTCCTTTCCTCAGACACTCATTTTTCCGCTCAGATCTTGTAGTCAAAAAACTTCCAGAGATAAGGGGTTATGGATGTCAAAAGAAATGAAACTTTATTCCAGACAAATAAAATGAGACCTCTGCAGACAGTCTAAACTCATGCAACATAACATGGGTCTTTTATACTATTCTGAACAGTGTGCTCATCTTAAGTGGGGTTTTCGCCACAATTAATTACTCCTGTCTCAAGACCAGCCCATACCACCTTAATGATTTCTTTCTCCTTAGTTACCCTGAGGCCCCAAAACCAGTTCCCTTAGGTCCAAAAACTGCATACCATATGGCATTTTTCTAACTCAGTACACACTTATAGTAATATATAGAATATATAGAATATAGTGTAATTAGAATATACTCTATAGTTTTTAATTATGCTTATACTCTATAATCTCAGATGTCTGGCAGACTCTCATCATGAATACCAGCTCATCAGCTGAAACTAAATTCCAGCAAAACTGAACTGCTGTTCATCCCAGGCGATTCATCACCATGTCAGGATCTTGTGATCTCCCTGAACTCTCAGCCCTCACTCTTGGTCACTGCAGCCAACCATGGGGTAACCACGGACAATCAACTGTCCTTTTCCTCTCACACCGCTAATCTGACACGCTCATGTCGAGTTCTCCTTTACAACATCAGAAGGATTCCTCCATTTCTATCCACACAGGCTGGACTACTGCACCTGGCTCCTGGCAGGTCTGCCTCCGAGTGCCATGCGACCTCTGCAACTGATCCAGAATGTAGCTGCATGACTTGTTTTCAACCTTCCTAACTTCTTCCACACCACCCCATTGCTACGCTCCCCCCACTGGCTTCCTGTAGCTGACTGCATCAGATTTAAAACACTGATGCTTGCCTACAAAGCCAAAAACTCCTCTGCACCACACTCCCTCCGATCCACTAGAACCGCTCGACTGGTCCCACCATCTCTCAGGACACAACGAAGAACTGCATCGAGACTCTTCTCTGTTCTGGCACCTGGGTGGTGGAATGAACTTCCCCTAGATGTCCGAACAGCTGTGTCTTCAAACAACGTCTAAAGACCTGCCTCTTCCTGAAGAACTTAAATTAGCATTATAATTTAATAATTTAAACATTTACATTTAGAAAATTGTATTGTCTGCGTGTTTTTCTCACTATATGACCTCAACTACAGACCGAAAGCATTCTTAGTCCGTAACCCGGTGAACCTGTATCAGGTTGTATTTATTGATAGAGACTTCAAAGCACTTCTGTAAGTTACTCTGGATAGGGCTTCTGCCAAATGCCATTAATGAAAATGTAGATGTATTTGCATTCACTCAGCAGTTCCTAAAATAAAGTTAACACTTTAGGCACTGGGCAGCGCACCGAGTCCAATATGTGGTTCCCACCTGACAGCATATAAAACCTACGTACTAAGGCTCAGGGCCATTTCTTGGACCTGTATATTGCAGACATAATACTGTTCTGAGGGGCCAAACCCACAGACTTGGGGATGCCACACCTCTCATTCATCTGTTATAACAAGTCCTCTCAGCGAGGAAGTTGCCAGAGTATTCCTCTCACTGGTGAGAGTAAGAGCAGGGATTCAGAGCAGAACTCTTTTTCACATTTTATCTGCTGAATTCTCTACAATGTGGTCAGGATCAAGAAAAGATCTGAAAACATGGACAATATGCCACAAGGTATTGTGTCCTGACAGTGAGTCAACTCTGTGTCGGTAGAGAGCTACGCCTGTGACTCAACATTTCCCATAATTCCTGAACCACCTCTGGGTGCTGGTGCCGCTCTACTGAACATATGCACTGGATAGTGAATCTGCTGCTCCACTGTGCTGACCAGGAAGATGACTTGCCCTCAGTGAGGCTAGCTATGGATGAGAACACTTGAGCAGTGTCTGTGTGAGCTGGAGGGCATTCCAGAACCTTGATGCAGAGGTCCATGGTGGCATGTGATTCAGACTGAACATGTCAGAGCCAAGGCTCTCAGCATGGAGCTCTGGGACATGGAAGGCAACTGCTAAAAACCTGCTATATGCAATCTTCATGTCATGCAATCTTTACACTGACTTACATAGAATTCTGTGGGGAACGTTGAACAAAAAGGCACATTTGGTGCAGTGGGTCGAGTTGCTGTGTCCGGACCCAAACGAGTCGCCGACATTTTAAGTGTGGTAGTCATGACTGATTTGCACCATGAGGCGGGTTCGGACCTCGGGCTATCAGGAAGGCTTTGTGCATGGTTTCAGTTCCAAGATTAGCTATTTTAGCGAGTCATCTCTATAGTCGATGTCTTTACACTCTCAGAGAGATGTATGATGTATATCTTGAGCTTTTTTTTTCTCTGCATGTAGGCCAGCATCAATCCCAAGTGTTTGCAGTTCGCTTTCAGGACAGGTTGGATTTGGGTGGCCTCAACAGCGAGGACTTGGCCTGCTAGTAACTGTTGTGAAGTTGGTATTGGCATAGCCTAACATTCTTTTCAGGGGTCCTCTGGATTTTATCTCACAGACTGATACGGAGACACTGTCATACTCTGGCTCTAATAGATTCAGGCACTGCATGAGCACAGAATCATGGTGGGTCAGACTACACATAGCGATGTCCACTAGGATCAATAAGCAATATGGAAGTGGGTTCTGGCCCGGTGAAAAAAAAGGCATGCCTGGTGGCACTAGGCAACGGAGAGAGTACTTTCTTGTCTGTTTCACATGTAAATGTACAAAATAAACATGTCACATTACACTATTTAAAGATTTACCACTTCTTAAAATGCACTCATCTGGAAGACCTGCAGCTGAACCGCTGATTCTGATCGGTGTGGTTCAAATGCGTGTTTCAACGAGAAAAATAGATACAGTATCATAAAAAAGACAAAACAAACAGATTTGTCATTGTAATATTGTTTATAAAACTACTAAAAACACAATATGTTCTCATTTTATGTGTGTGTTATTTTGACCAACGGTCATCAGAAAGCGTTTTCATTTTCACATTCAGCAGAATTCAGTAGTTTTGACACTAAATACAACAAAGTCGCACCATTTTTACTAGAATGGAGTACAACATGTTTATAATCATATTTAGTAGTGTGGAACTCACAATAATCACAAACACAACATGCCACAGTTCTATATTTGTTTATTAAACAGTGCAGTACATGCACATTAGTTCACAAATAGCCAAGAAATACAAACTGCTATATTACAAACATACTATACGTAATCTATATGTGCAGCATTAATAATAATAACAAAGTATAATAATAATGAAAAAATGCAAAGCGGGGTGGACATTTCAGTATCCTGAGCACCCAGCACAATTAGATTTCATGTCCTAGGCTATTATTATTTTTTTATTTGTAGTTTCCCAGTGGAGAAACCGGCTCCTTAAGGACTTTCACATGAATATCTAAATGTAATGAGCTTCACGGTGGTGCGATGCACATCAACGCTGGAACTGTGGTACGAGTTATTCGTTCCGACTCCCACCGCCTGCTGCACTACACACATTTAAGTCTTTTCTCATCCCATCAAACTTCATCAATACTTGTTAAGCTCCGCCTCCACGAGCGTAGCAACATCACTCTCCATCTTAAGGTTAATCGCTCTTTCCATCATCCGGTGATAAAGCTTTATCTCCACAAGTGGGCGGAGCTGATCACTCCTTTCTTTTAGCCACTGCTCACGACTGATATGAACAATGAGATCGCTACTCGGTCCTTCCGCTCCGCCGCGGATCAGATCGGCCACGCCTTCTTTTATCGTTCGAATCTCATGCTCCATAAAGAGGGCGGGGCTTCTGTTTCTGCCCTGCCCAGTTTTGAGAAGTTTAATGCAATGAGAAGCAGGAAGGAAGTTGCACAAAGTATCCAGGAAACGAAGCAAGCCGAGATGATCGCTGCAAGGTAAAGGACAGGAAACGTCATTCAGGGATATGTTAACTTACAGTCAGAAAAATTCATGGTTTAGTTTGTATGATTAAAATAAAAATAAAAACCTGCAGTAGATATCCAGTACTCCGCTGAAGGAGCTGCAGGCTTTCCAGTAGAAAAGCACGGTGCCGGACAGTTGTGTGGAATTGCTCAGCATATAACGAGGATTGATTTTTATTCGTTTAGCTCTGAATTTCTCCTCCAAAAAGCCTGATACGTCCGCGACGGTGTGATCAGTACTTACAATGTTAAAACTCCAACACTCGAACGCTACCATCAGACTCAGCAGATCTTCTCTGGATTCATCTAAACAGTGATAACAGAAATCAGAGCTGCATTCTGCTAGGTGACGTATCACAACCTCCAGCACACATGATGATGTTTACTGTGGACGTATTAACACCTGCAGGTTGTCTTGCTCTGGTTAGTGTTAACAGTTAATAATACCAACATCACATATAATAACGGAGTAGCACGCATTACCCGAGTCAATGCTGCAGTCCTCGAAGAGACGCGGCTGAAATTTCCCCTCCAGTGCACCCTGTAAATCTAAATTGATCAATTGGCAATGCCGAGATGCACTTCCTGCTTCCTTGGTAGAAAAGCACAGCAGAACAGAGCATTTAACGGGGTCGAAGGTCAATAATGGGGCAAGATCAGTGACGAGAAGTACGGCTGGACCACCAGGAAACTTGCTTCTTTTAGCATTCGGAGGTCCAGGAGGCACAGGGGTCAGGGGTTCAGGGTAGCACACGATTTTATTCACACTTTCAACCATAGGGGGCGTGGCTATGACAGCAGCGATCATGTGTTCAGGTTCCGTCCTGAGAGACAAACCAGGTGGGAGGAAAAGAAACATAAAGAGAGGAGTAGCTGAAAACACCTGCAGCATGAAACACAGAAAAATGAGTTCTTTGTTCAAAATCAAATCTTAAGATTATTGTTGGTATATAAATAGCATTATTATATAAATAAGTTTTTAAAAATGGTTACGAGACAAACTTATAACAGAATAAAACAGTACAGAAAAGAGACGCGAGACGACGTCACTGTACGAGATAAAATCATCTGAGAATTAATTAATTGACATCACAATCGACTAAAGAAAAAGAAAAGACAGACATCAGAACAGATTACTGAATAGATTAGATTAGAACAGAAGACTACCACATGAGGTGAAGTTTAGAGTAGAATAGAAATAGAACAGAGTGACTATCAGAAGTTTTATCACAGTTAGAGAGAGAGAGAGAGAGAGAGAGAGAGAGACTTTCAGTCTGTTCCCATAGAAACCAGATTGGAGGATGTTTTGAAGGACAGATATCTGAAGCACATGAACACACACTCCTCCGTTTCAGTGTGATATCTGTTCGTTCAGTGCAGTCTCTTCTCTTAAACACGGCCTCCTCATGTATTTCTCCTTCACTTCCCTCCGAGTACGTGAGGATAAGAAAGGGAGGACTCGAGGCCGATTGTGTTTGAGAATTGAGACGTCCTTGTTCAGGGGGGCGTGTCGTGAACCAGCTGTATCACCCGTCACTGGGTGTAACACACGCGAACATTACACACTAAATTAACATCACTGGAAATGTTCACTGATTTTTATCCGTTGAAAGATTTTTATTTGGACCCATTGTTTCTGTTTTATAACGTGACACGCTGTTTTTTTGTCTTAATAACTTTGTGTGTGTGTGTGTGAGAGAGAGAGAGAGAGAGAGAGAGAGAGAGAGAGAGAGAGAAAGAGAGAGAGAAAGAGAGAGCAGAGAGGCTGTTAAAGGAACGACTGTTTATAGCTGCTATAACGTAAGAACTGGTTTCATAACATTAATGTAACTATAAATGGATAAAAAAGCATGATGTGCCGTTCTTTAATTGACGGAATATTGTTAGCATTGACAAGTTGCTGTGGTGTAAGAGGAATAAAACTTTCAGGGATGTGCAGTTATAGGAAAGTAATGAACGTTGGCGTGGTAACAGTAACTCCGCTGCATCACACCACCCTGCTGTTGATTATTTTCCTGTAAATGCACACCACAATGTTTTATTACTTACATAATAATAATAATAATAATGATAATAATGATAATAATGATGATGATAATAATAATAATAATAATAATAATAATAATAATAATAATGATAATAATAATAATAATGATGATGATAATAATAATAATAATAATAATAATAATAATAATAATAATAATGATGATAATAATAAGCTCTTTGATATGCATTCGATATTTAATATGCAATGTATTATTATTATTATTATTAGACTGATTATTATACATTTGATTGGTCTGTGCTAAAAGTGCGCCGAACGCGAGCCTTTGGCCGATGACTCTGTGCCAGACTCTCTCCACTTTCGGGTGACTCGCATCCGAATTCACTTCCATCCTTACACGTGGAGTGCACTCGTCCTCCTCGCTCTGTTCATCATCCAACAGAGACACCAGTCCTTCCTGTAACGCAATAAAGGAATACAGGCTGTATACAGATATATATCCTGCACATTGCACTGTACACACTGCGTACTACACACTATTCCCACTACTACAGTACAGTATGTGAGTATGAAGGGTGAAGGGTTGAAGGACTGAAGGGTTTTAATAATTCATGTATAAACACACTTATCGCTTGTGTATTATGTGAAACGTGTGACTAGACGTGCTCCATAACTGGAATGTTGTCTGAGACAAAAAGGTTGATATAAAAGTGTGAAATAAAATAAAAAGACCTGCAGTGCAGGAGGTGCGACGTGCTTCCTGTCCGATAAAAGGTCATGCAGAGCCGATACACACTGCTGGATGACGTGGTCTTTAACACGCAGGTCTCTCTGGAGGTCATGGAGGAAGGTCAAGCCGCTCTGATACACACACACGCACAGGGTTATTTATTTTATTATGACTTCAAACAACACCAGACGTTCACAGCTTACACGTGGAACACCTGAGCGACGTGAATCAGCCGTCAGTCACGTGTCCCAGTACGTGTGCTCAGCTGAAACAGAAATCACAACAAAGAAACCCTAATAAGGTAGGAAAGTGTTAAAAAATAAGTTTCGAACCTGCAGTCTGGCCTCTAGAGCGTCAATCGTCAATCTGATGTTCTCTTCTGCCGTCTCGCACCGATTTACGTCTTCGCTCTCCGTTCTTCTGCACTATACACAAACACACGTTATTTTCCCGCTGCACTGCATTTCACTCATCACTGCATTGTCGTCGTGTCGCACTCAAATGCAATCACTGTCCAGTCACAACCTGAAGCCATTACCCACATCTATTACAAGTAAAAGAACCTCAAGAACTGATTATTATTCAACATGAAGAAAAGAAAAAGTGAGGAGACGATGATGGTAACTGACGGAGTAACGGACGCCACAGAGATCCGTGAGGAGGAACCTCCCTAGGATTTCGTCTGCCGAGTCGATTTCCTCGAAAAGCAGCAACATCTGCTCGAACCCTGCACCAACAAAATCGTCCACAAGCAAAAGGCACACATCTGTCCAACATGCAGCCACCTGGGGGGAAAAATAAGGATCACTTTATATTACATCTTTCATCAATGAGAAAACGGACCGGACGAGTTCCTATAGGATCTGTCGGTCAAAATCCTCAAAAGACACGTGGAATACGAGTCTCCACTTTAAAACCAATCGGGACGCCTGAAGGGAGCTTGGTCACGGCTGGAGTCCTTTCAGTTAGGTTTCATGTGAGCTCAGAGTATTTAGAGCTTTAAAAGGATATTGTCAGCAGGGGCACTACCATGGCATGGCATGATGCAATATGTAGGCTAGAAGAGGCAACGTTACCTCAATTCCCAGAGTCGACGTCTAAAGGCGCCTCGATGCCTCGTCTTAACACGTCCTTTTATTTAGGGTTGATGTGAATGGTATCAGGCATCATGTTTACTTCAGCTTCAAAACCAACATCCAAAACCAGGTGATGTGCTGATGAAGAGACGATCTGGACGTATCGAGTAACATTAAAATCACTTAAAGCTCTTAAACGTAAAACTCAGTATAAGTTGTTCAGTGCTAGTTTCACACAGCAGCAACCAACATCAACACGATGCGAAGTGGAAGCTGATGCTGACATGAGGAGTGTTTTACTCAGCTGTTTATGTGTTAAATATCAGCCATGAAAATTGGCACTTGGACTACAACGCTTATTGTTTATAACGCCGGTGAGCTGATCTGCTTAGCTGAAGTGTTTTAGCTAGCTTGTTAGCCTGGATGGAATAGCGTTTTAATGGAGAAGAGCGTTTTTTGTTCTTTTTTTTTTTAAACACTATTTGAATCAGCGAAATCACAATTGCACAAAATTGTTCTGCACGCTCTTTTGCAGTGATGTCTGTTGGTAAATTAGACCTTTTAGCTGTACTCGTCTTCGACGCATGTGAATGGAAGAGCGCTTTGGCTGAACGTGCGTCATGATGACGTGTCTCGGCGCAAATCTGCGGTAACTTTAAAAACTGCAAGCTCCTGCGAATATTTCAGTTTGCTTGATTTTGTGTTCATTTCTGCGATTGAACAATCCTGGAGGGACGGACTAATCATCAAGAACAGGGTTAGGGTTAGGGTCAGTACACCTAGGATTGTTTGTAGACATTTTTTTTCTCAACTCGTAGTAAATTTAATATTAAAAATGTGTTACCAGGTTATCTTTATTGTAGGAAGATGCTGTAGTTCCTTCTCTTGATATTTTCACAGAACACAGTTTGCAATCTGTTTTGACTGCCATCGTTTATCGTTAAATACGTCCAGATCGCAGTCCATTGGCGCGACGCCATCACGTAGTACCACCTGGGATCGGATGTTGGCGTTGGAGGTAAGATTTTAATTGGTATTTTCAAAGCTCAGACTGAAATTTAACATTCAACACCATCTGTAATGTTATGTGTGGAACTTCTTTCACCGCTTCTTCATTTGAGGCAATGTTTTTGTTTTTCTGGAAGAAGAACCATTACATTAAAGCTATATTTCAATCATCTGTTATTAAAGAGTGTACGGAATCCCTAGAACCAGAGTTGAGATACCGTGGGATATGAGGTCTTTAATATACAACATGGCAAACCGTAAAAGCACCATAAATGTATGCCATTGCCTACCTTGAAGGTATCTTTCCACACGGCGCAGACGTTCCCATGCTCGAAAACAACAACGATGAGACAGCCGCTTCCTGTATGAACTGTTCGAATGCTTTGGGGCTCTTCATACGGCAGAAGACATACTTCTTCTGGAAGTCCATTTTCAAACCAAACCAACTGTTTCCTACATGTAGCAGCCACCAGAGTAGATCTCAGCGATCCATCTACTTCCATGGCTGAAAGCACCAGCATGCACCGCACAACCGAACTGTAAGCACTGGGTATAAGACAATCAGTGCTAAAAGTTCTTCCATCCTCTATGAAGTAAAGAACAGTTTTATCCTCCACTTCATTTTCCATCTGCTCTTCTGACATCTTTTGTGAACCAAGAATTGCTAAAGGTCTTTGAGGAAGGGGCAACTCGCCAAGAAAGCTGACCTTCACGCGTACCGGGACTTCCTTCACACTACCAGTTTCCGCGGACGTGTAGAAGACAACGTCATCGTGACTCCAGACCAAAGTGGGTCCGCGCAAAATCGAGACATCGTTGCGCATCTCATAAGGTAATGAAAATTCCACATGTAGCTTTGCGCTGGTCCTACTGCTCAAAGAGTAAAGCATGTACTTAAACCCATGAGATCCCTTCCTGTGAAGCTTCAACAAAATGCACAGGACTCTCTGCCTCGTTTTCACGTTCACGGCAGAAGTGCAACGAACGATGCTGACTGCTCTGGAGGCGTTTTCGTACATGGGGATTATTTCATCGTCTTTGTTTAAGAAGGTGCCAGAGTCTCGGTTGAACGACGTCCGCCAGAAGGTGATCTCAGAGGCTTTTGAGCTCGGATGCTTGCACTGAAAGATGACAAGGTCACCATGCAGCGTCACCATATGGACGCGCTGATCTGAGGCCATCTTTGTGATTAGATAGTGGCAGAAGTTGCCATGAGTCTCAACAGAAGAAAAGACAGCAGTAATACGTGCCAGAGGAGGTACGACATTAAACAGGGAGATGTGATAGAAGCTGGAGTTGTGAGAGGAGTTACAGCAGTTGTGACGGGTTTGGCAGGAACACAACAGAGACAGAAACTGCAAAATGAGTTGCGACAATTACAACTGGAGTATTGGAAGAAGATTTAACAGGTAAAACCGTAATTATGAAACTTTTCAAAAAGGGACGCAAGAACTTAGGAAGGAGATTAACCTTAGGTTCACACTAGCAAGTCACAAATCCAAAAAATTTTTATGCCCCAAAATGGATGAACCATAGTTTCATCTTATATATACGACCTCTCGTTAAATGTAAATGGAGACGTTACGAAGGGAAAATAAAGCTTGGAAGGAAGTAGCAGAGATCGCTGGTAATTTTGGTGTGTGTACGCAGCTAGTACAGATAGCTCGCTTTGCATGCCACAAATCAAATAACCAATTTTCTCACTGATTCCTGCATTATTTCATTTGCGTAGTTAGCTTTAGAGACTATATATAGCCACTACCACATGGGGTAAAAAACAATGGTGGTCAGGCCACGTCCACAAGCGACAAATCGTCTTATTAGTGCCAACACAAGCTGAAAGGAGTCGGAACAGAGACTTCCAGCCGCGAGACATCAGTTTTGAGTTGTGTATCGTTCTAACGAAACATCTGGAAGGATGTTTTTGGAATTTGTAACAGGAATTTCAGAAAGTTCAACAGTCGTGACAGAAGTTTGCAGAATTTCCACAGCTTTTCCCTTCAGTCTCGATGAAAGCTGTTCAAAAAAGAGGGAAATAAATTATAAGCTGGATAACAGTGTAAACAAAATACATCACTTCAGGAAATAATATTAGTTAGTGTACTGTATTGTATATATTGTACTGCAGTTGATGTTAAAAAAATATTGCCACCTTAAACATTTAAGAACATGGACAAATACCTGAAGAATAACTATATGTAACTGGTGTTTACACACAATACCTGAGTAAACTCGTGCCTCATTCCTGTCAGGAAACCATTCCCGCCAAAATATTTCCCCTCCGCATCCGTATTCCGTGACTTCCTCTCTCAAACCGTTCTCCGATTGGACAACGAAACTACTATCCAATCCTAGCTCAGGTGCCGGTATAGAGTGATCCAATCCGAGCGCAGGTTGGGCGGGGCTTGTTGGAATGGCGACAGTGAGCCACTGTTTAGTTTTTTTTCTCTCAGAAACCTGTTCTTAAAATTAGTCTATCTATCTATATACAAATATTTTAATCAAAATAAGTTTTACCTGCTTTAACATAAACGTCAAGACTAATCTTGACTCAGTATACCGCGTACACCCCGCCCCAAAACAAAAGTTTTTCCTTGGCTTCGCAGAGCCAAGATGGCGCCCATTAGGTTACAGTTTCAGAGAGTCAAAATGGCGGACAACGAGTTGCTGTTTCAGGAAACACCGCTGTTTTGCAGAATCTCGGATTAAACTAGTGACCGGTGTTGCCAGATTGGTTGGTTTAGTTTCAACATGAGCATAAATTACAGTTTAATTTAAAAATAAAACGGATTTTGAAATGTCATTTACAATGTTTATCATTGCACATTATTGAACTAAACATTATTATTAAATTTCCACTGTAACAAGCAATTATTGACTTATTTTCGTGGAGGTGTCACTGTTTTTTTTTTCTAATCATAATGAAAGTTAAACCCTTTAGTTAATAATTATTCTGGAATTCTGGCTTCCCATTGGTCAGAAGGTGTTGATTAATTTTCTAGCAATTGTGCACTATGTTACCGTTTCTGTAGAAATGTATAGAAATGTTCTACTGAAAATGTTATCCAAGAGTAAAAAAAGGGGGAGTTGTTAATACAGCGCAGGAGAAATCTGAGCGGTTAGCGAAATTGAACTCAGTCCAATCTGGCAACCCGGATGTGACCGTCAGTTCGAATAAACATGGCGGACGCAGCACAGCCTGAACCGCAGGTTCGAGTTAAATCAGGAAATTTCACTATCATCGGTTTTCTCTATATTTACAGCTCATAATAACCTGGTATTTTTGTTGTTGTTGTTGTTTTATCTTTTGAAGGATTTAGAGATCAAGATTCAGGAAACGCGTGAGAAGTTTAAAAATGATTTCGTTCAAGGTGAGTGTGTTTTAATGAGTTCAGTTCCTCCAAAGTTCCTCCAGACACACGACCGTCATCCTGATCATCCTGATCATCCAGTACATTCATTCATCTTAAAGTGCAGAGTAATCTCAGAATCTGTATAACTAACTACAAGTGTCTGAGTGCACTAATCTGTGCCTGCGTCCTAAATGGCACCCTGAAGCCTAGTGCCCTACACAGGGTGTATAACTAGGGAACAGGAATCTTAATCTGTCGCCTTGGACAGATAGTAGTGTGGGTGCCATTACTTTTCACGCACCTAAATGGCAAGTGGATTCTTTTGTACAAGCTGTTATTCCACACTGTAATATCCACGTCACGACACGGTTCAGAGGCAGCGTGGGATAAGAAATAGATTTTTATGATATGGGAAGGAATGTTTATCACTGCTATAACGTACGAACAGGAAGTCACTCGTCTCTCGGGCGTTCCACGACAATAAATCTAACTCTAAATACATAACATGTGGTTATATGAAAATAATTCACTTCGGGAGGGACAGCGGCAGTCCGCATGTGCGTAGTCCCACATCACACCCCCTGAGGTGCGTTATTTTCAGATATAACGGCGCGGTCTGGAGGGCGGCGTTCCTTTCATATCGCCTATACCAGTTCCTTGTGTTCAGACTCGGGTTACACACATGTGCAAGTCAATTCTCTGTTTATTTGCACCGCATCCTCGCCGTGACGCCAGAATTCGTGATAGAAAATACGTTCTGAAGAAGGAAACAGTGTTTTTTTTTTTTTCTTTCGTTCTTTGCTGTCAGATGTAATACAGTGCAACTTTAAAGCAAGGATCGGTTTAAAAATGAACATAATATGATCACATACGAACAGGAAGACCTAATAAACATCTAATAATCATCGTAGTACATTTTCAGTACACGTTGCTGACTGAATAGCTCGTAATGATCACGTTAATCACCGCAGCAGTTAGTGTAATTTCACAAAATATCTTCCGCACTCGATAGAATAGCACTTGATCCAGCACGTCTTGTTATTTTACGTGATGAACTAGAAGCTTCTAATTCTGATTTTTCTGAGTTAATAAAGTAATGCCAGAGTTTTGCTTAATTCAGACTAAAGAAAACGCGATCACGGTTTGAAGGATAATCTGACCGAGCACTCATCACTCAATATTAATTCATTAAAAGTGTTATATTTATGTGTGTTATATACTGTACAGTGAAACCCAAACCACTCTGTATACTGCACATAAAGTACACTACATAGTGTGTATTATATTAATTAGTGCTCCATATAGTGCACTTTATTTATGAATCCCAAATGTCGGTGTCTAATCTGTTAGTTTATGTCTGATACACTGGGAAATGTCTCTCAGCGGGACTTGTGGTGCACTGTGCAGGATGTAGAGAGCGATCTGTGTCACAGCCGGATATTAAAGTAGTTGAATGTAAATGTGGTGTGTTGGGAAGTGCAGAGACTTCGTTATTTGTTTAAGTGAGTCAGAGTTCAGTTCCTTCTTTACTTCCCCACCGTGCGTGTGTATAACTGTGTAATTAACGACCGGATATCAGTCCACGCTGATGCTGAACGGGTTTTACCTGCCATCTTCAAACTTTTACCGGAGTGCCTTCTTCACTTTCTGTTTTTGTTTGTTTTTGTTTTAAACTTTCACCCGGAAACATTTCTCAACAAGCGTCAATCAGTCAACACGACAAGCTCACTGTTGTTTAACCAGTTATAAACATTCTGTAATATCTCAATAGTAATAAATGTGCTGTACTAATCATTGGTAGTGGTTGTGGTATTAATGAAAATGTAATGAAGTGAACAAACACAAAGTTCTGTTCAAGCATTTAGTTTTTGTCTGTTTCAGACTCCATGCAGAAGTACGACAGCAGAGACGTGGAGCGACTGTTTAAAGACGACGCGCTGGTGGAAAGCTACCTCACGTGGAGGCAGTTCGTGGTGGAGGACACGCTGAAGATGATCGACGAGAGTTTTCAGTGGAGAAAAGAGTTTAATTTGAACGGTACGTCACGCTAACGTTCACGCTAAATAAACCCGGCGCTACAGTACAGCTTAACACCGCCTTTATTACAGCGCTGAAAGTTCAACACAACACAAGCTAGCAGTGAATTCTCTTCTTTTTTCCATCAAATGTTTTTTTTATAATTGTATTGTTTACAATGTTATTTTGTTGTGTTAAAATTTAGTTACTTGTGATGTTTTTACTTTATTTACTTATCTTATTTTTTTTGGTTACATGATTTACGTATCTTGTGGATTTTGTTTTTCAGTTTAGTTACTTTACTTAATGATGTTTTTGTTTACTTTAGTTGCTTGTTTTGTTGTTTTTGTTTATTTACTTAATGATGTTTTTGTTTACTTTGGTTGCTTATTTTGTTGTTTTTGTTTACTTTAGTTGCTTGTTTTGTTTTGTTGATAATTCTTTAGCTTTAGACTCATGGTTTGTAACTGTAAACACTTTGTTATTTATATAATGAGTAAACAGTGCAATAATGCAACGGCGTGTCGAATGTTTTGGGACAGATCTGACTGAAAGCAGTATTCCACGCTGGATGTTTGAAACCGGAGCTGTTTATCTTCACGGCTACGACAAAGAAGGCAACAAACTCTGTATGTGCACATCACCATGGTAACACCTAACAGTTATTACGGACGTTAGACACTAACATTTTGTTTATTTTGCACACATACACACACACACATATATAAATATATATATATAAACACGTTCTAACAGTCAGTTCCAGGATGCAGCTCGATATTTAGCTCAGTGTTGTTCAGATCCGTCTCTCTGAGGCGAGTCAGTGACGAGGCTGCCCGACTCGTGTCTGTGCCCCAAGATAAAGAAATCCCTTATTCTGGATAAATCTGTAATATCACATGAGGCTTAATCCCGTAATTGTGTTCAGAGGAAGTTTGGGGGTAAACACAGCACTGAAGTAAAGAGACTCGACTCTAGTGACGTGAGAAATAATAAAATGGCTGGCGAGTGATGTTTGTATTTTTCAGTCTGGTTCAAGGTGAAGCTTCACGTTAAAGACGCCAAGACGATTATGGACAAAAAGAAGTACGTGGCTTTCTGGCTGGAGCGCTACGTTAAGCGTGAACCCGGCATGCCTTTAACCGTCGTCTTCGACATGTCCGAATCCGGCCTCAGCAACATCGTAAGTGTTCATGTGATTTCAGCGCTGTTCCCAGACTCCAGGTCCGGGCAGGACAGACCGGTGCGTTAGGGGATTAACCTTTTAATCTGTAAACACTTCTAATCCTCACAGTGACGTGTCTCGTTCACAACTTCAAGGAGAATAAGACTGTTTAAAAAACAGATAAACCATCAGAAGTCTCCTTCAGTTAGTGAGGGGTAGGGCTAGTGGAATGTGGTCATGTATGGGGTGTCAGGAAAAGTAAAGGAGCTCCTATCATCAGTGTGTGTTATCACTGACATTCTGACGTAATCAGCACTTACCGGGATAAATAACTGACTTCAGTAATTTGCTGATTTAGTTTAATTTAGTAAAGTTAGATATTTTAGTTACACTGACCGAAGCCACACTTTGGTTTCAGAGCCACGTCTTCTATAAAATAAAATGAAACTCCTCTACAGGGTTTGTTGATAATGTAGTGTAGCACACTGCGCTGTCTGCCCTCTTCCACATACATCAGCTCCCTTTAATAAAACAGATTTAGATCCGTAATGAACCGTGCGGACGAGACGTCTTCATCTTCACTCCTCTCCAGCTGAAGAGTGTTCAGGAGAAGCGTTGGGGTGATCGTCTAACCTAAATCTAAATTTTTTACAGTATCATCATGTTATTTAATTTATATATAAACATGAATGCTTACGTAAGTATGTACTATAACATAATATATGAAATATCTGAACATGTCTCGGTATAAATGGTATATTTCTCTTATTTCCAACGTTTAAATTTTTTAAAATGTGATTAGTTTATATAATATTATTTAATCATCTTTTTGTTGTTGTTTTTATTTGCCAGTATTATCATCATTACCATTGTTGATGTTTTGTTTACTGTGTGTTGAGTCGCTTTAAGGATATTGTATGAAGGTAAAATAATAAACGTTGGGATTGGAGCGTGTTTGAGTGAAGTCCACTTCCAAGAACTGTTTTTCAACCCTGACACAGTCTCGTGTAAATCCTCCCTCTCACACTGTCCTACATATCGGTCCTAGTGATTACTCCACACTGAATCAGAGATCTCCCCGAGCAAGGACGTGAGGAAACTCCCCAAAACTCCAGAGGAGGTTCTCCTCACACCGGGAATTCAAATCAGTCTTCCTGTCTAACAATCCATCCGCGGAAGTGTTAGGACTGTGTAATCTCACCCGCTAATCAGTTCTTGGTAGTGAACTCTCAGACCCGTGTGTGTGTGTGTGTGTGTGTGTGTGTGTGTTGTGGTGAAAATCAAGCCAGGTCGAAGGTCACCATTTCAAAACGTTTACGCATGCTGTGATTACACCCTCTCACGCTTGTCCTTCTTTTCTTTGAGTTTTTTTTTTTATTATTACGAAACTTCATTTTAAACAGTGACTTATTGTAGATGGTACACGTAAGAAAACGTGATTGGAGACGGCGTATGTGTCTAGACGCCATGTTTACAAGCGGTACATTTGGATACGTATCTATTCCAGTCTGTTAAGTCTTCAGTGGTTTGTCTTTTTGTGTGCAGTGTGCTGAATTTGTTCTCCCGAACGCTGTGATTTTGTTTTTTGGTTTTTTTTATTTGCCGCTTTTCGGATTTTTGAAAAATCTCAAACACATCTTCACAATAATTAAATGTATTCGTAATATTATTATTATTTTAAAACCTTGCTTTAAGTCACTCATTTTCCATCGGTCCTAATATTTATTTATTTATTTATATTATTTATTTATTTATTTTTAACAGGATATGGACTTTGTGAAGTACATCATCAACTGCTTCAAAGTTTACTATCCCAAATTTTTGTGTAAGTGCGCTCACTTCTTCTCCTTCTAGTGTGTGTGTTTAATGACTCCGTGTCGTGCTGTTATAGGAAAATATTCAGCTTTGGGGTGATGAAGCGGAGGTGCTGTTGATTAATTTCCTGTAACGTCATGCCCTGATACGTAAAGTTTCAGCTTTAGCTCTGACTCACACTGGAGACTCCTTCCATAAATGTTACATAAACACCTCCTTACAGAAAATCAAAAACGACATGCATATACCGGTAACTGTTGCTATAGAAACAGTGATTATATTAGCACAACCTACTGTCAGAGCTGCTGTAATAGAAGCTGATTCAACACCTTCTGACCAATCAGAATCCAGTGTTCAACATCACTGTGGTAAAGTGATTTATACATCTCTGTATATTATTTACAGTGTATTTATATACAAGCGTGTGTGTTCTTCTGTTCCTAGCCAAAATGATCTTGTACGAGATGCCCTGGATTATGAACGGTAAGGATTTGAACTCTGTAAGGACACACTGATGTATAACGTGTCTTGGTGAGGGAAAGCTGATGAATTAGCGTGTACGTGTTACAGCTGCGTGGAAGATTGTTAAGACGTGGCTCGGCCCAGAGGCCATCAGCAAGCTGAAGTTCACCACCAAAAGCGAGGTCCAGATGTACATCGACGCCGAGCATCTGCCCCCGCACATGGGAGGGACGGTAAGCGCCGCAAAACAGCCAAACTTATATATTTATTTATAAGTAGGAAGTTTGTTAATAATTCAATTGGACGCCATTTTTTAAAACTCCATTCTGTGAAGCGTTACCACCACTATAGGTTAAGTTAACGACCATTAAAAAAGCACTGACACTGGAGACTCCTTTCCATAAAATTTTAATAAATCTCCTAATTTCACCAGATCAACAATTCTATATATCTTTTTCTTTGCTAAATAAATAAACAACACGTCTTTGACTGGTTTATTATTGGACTTGTGTGGAGTGTGTATCCTTTCCTAATCACCACTGAGATGTTATCAGCCTCGTTATGTGCAATAACATCCCTATATGTTTAATCATGCTTTTTTTTGGGGAAATATGTAAATATGCAGTAAATATTCAATATGCAAACGGAGTACTATGAATACAACTTAGTAAAAAAAACTTAGTAAAAGCTCCAAAAGCAGAAAAGAAACTGAAAGCAAAAACAGCGTGTGAACATCGTGGGTATTTCCACTACCTGGATTTCCCAGGGTTATACATTAAAGGAAAACTGTAATAGTGCAGTGAATACATCAGTACTCGTCCATAAATATTAACAGATTTTTGTGTGTGTTTAATAAAATTTTATTGTAAGGTCAAAAGTAATTGGACAACTGAATTATAAGCAGTCTCGTGGCGAGGTGTGGCCTGTTTCCTCGTTATTTCACGAGAAATTAAGGAGATAAAAGGTCTGGAGTTGATTCCAAGTGTTGAATACGGTCCAAAGAGGTCTCGATGCATGTGAAGGAGGTCATCATTAGGCTGAAAAAGCAAAACAAAACTAAGCTATCAGAGAGAGAGCAGAAAGTTTAGGAGAGGCGAATCAACAATCTGGTACATTCTTATAAAGAAGGGACGCACTGGTGAGTTCAGCCACACCTAAAGGCCTGGAAGGTCACGGAAGACAACTAAAGTTGATGATCGTAGAATTATTTCCTTATTGAAGAAAAACCCCTTCACAACATCTAGCCAAGTCAAGATCACTCTGGAGGAGGTAGGCGTGTCATTGTCAAAGTCTACAATCAAGAGACGCCTTCATGAATGTAAATACAGAGGGTTTACAGCAAGATGCAAACCACTGATAACTCTCAAGAACAGAAAGGCCAGATTAGACTTTGTTAAAAAACCTCTAAAAAGCCTGCTCAGATTGGACAGATGAAACCAAGATTGATTTGTACCAGAATGATGAGAAGAGAAGAGTATGGAGAAGGAGAGGAAGGGCTCATGATCCAAAGCACACCACATCATCTCTCAGACCTGGTGGAGGAGGTGTTATGGCGTGGGCATGTACGGCTCCCTGGTGTTTATTGACGATGTGACTGCTGATAGAAGGAGCAGGATGAGTTCTGAAGTGTATAGAGCTTTACTTTCTGCTCAGATTCCGTCAAATACTGCAAAACTGCGCTTTACAGTACAGATAGATAATGACCAAAAACATACGTGAAAACCACCCAAGAGAACACCCTCACCACTGTGAAGCCTGCTGGTAGTAGCATCAGGTTCAGACTTACCCTTGGCCTCTTGATACTTTCCCAGAATTTCATCCTGGACTTGTGTTCCTTGGTTTTCATGATGCTGCTTGTTAAGGCATGTTCACTAGCAAACTTTTTTTGTTCCAGAAGATCACGTGACACACGTGTAATTGCACACAGATCGAATCAATTCAACTAATTATCACTTATAATGGCCCCAGAACTAATTTAGGGGTTTCACAGTAACAGGAGTGTACACTCATGTAATCACAACTTTCAGTCATTTCACAGCTAGCGGTGACTTTAGCTAACTGTATTAGCACTAGCAAGTGAGACCAGCTCGCTGTTAAATAAAACACAGTAGTGTAAAATGACGGCTGTTTAAATTCAGGATTTGATGTGTCTTCCAGGACCAGTTTAAATACAGCTACCCGCCGCTTCCGGACGACGACTTCCAGTCTCCGATTTGTGAGAACGGACCAATCGTTAGCGAGGACGAGAGCGAGATCAAGGACACGGAGTCGGAGTGTAAAGAAAGTCTGGAGTCCAGCTTTAACACGGAAATAACCGTCAAGAGCAAGAAGGTAGAGATTACTCTGATTCTCTCGTTTCTCCTGTTTTTCACAATCACACACTTGGATTTTAATGTCTTAACTTTACTTCACCTTCATTTTCAATACGTCTCAAACACAAACACTGTCCTGAGAACGTTCACTAACTCGCTGTGTTTACATCCAAATGTTCATTCAAGTGACACGTAACGTTTTCTTATTCATTTATAGATTTTACAGCCGAAAGTGTTGACCTTCAGTCCGTATTCTGTTGTTTATTTATGTTATTTTATTTTTTGCAGAAAAATTTACCACAGTAGGTTTTTTTTTTTTTTTTTTAAATATAAATAAAAATTCAGTCTTTATGGGTTTATTTTTAAACATTTCTTGTATGTTTTAATACTCCAGTGGGAAGTGGCTGTTTGTTCCTAAATAACTGGATTAGCACTGACCAAACTTATTATTATTATTATTATTATTATTATTATTATTTGTTTATGGTTTATTCATCCATTAAAAACATGAAAATGTTAAAATAATAATAATAAAAGCAAATTCTAATAAAAAAGTAAGCTAAAAAAAACTATCAAACTAGCAAAGGTAATATATATTGTTATTTATTTACTTACTTATTTATCTTTCAATTTATCCAGCTATAGGTTTTTTTAAGTGTTCATAGGAATCATAAAGTGTATATTCCACTCCTGTCATGAATCCCTGAATTTATACATTCAGCTTCTACATTACAGTAATAGTTATTTATTATTATTATTATTATTATTTATTATTATTTATTATTATTATTAGTAGTAGTAGTAGTAGTATTGACACCAGTGTCAGTTTGAAGCCCAGTCACTTCAGTCGAAGCTGTGAAACAGGCGAGACCGGTTTAACACGGTGGTCTAAAACTCACTTCCTGTTCACGGTTTTTTAAGGAAGCTGGCGTCTAAAAGTTTCCCGTCCAGCACCAGCAGCTCTGTGTTAGCTCTGTGTTTACTGTGTTTACATGTTTACTGCCTTCTGATTGTTTCTGAAGGTCTTTTTCTGTTTGTGGTTTTGTCTCAGTTTTTGTCAGAAACCGGTCACATGATCTCGGTTTGTGAAAACAGTAGTCAGGCGCTTAAAAAAAAAAACAAAAAAAACCAACCTCCCGGACGTACCTCTATAATCTGAACTGTTAGTGTTAGTGTTTAGTCTCTTCATGATACACATTCATAAATGTGTTATTAAAACCTTTTAAACGCATTAAAACACGGACAGACTTCATTCATTTACTAACGGGCTCCACGCAGGACTCGCGTCTTTCTGGCTTGTTCTGATGTATGTGAAACCTGCAGAGTAATACGGAAGAGTGAGAGATATTCAGTGCAGGTAGACTGAGCACCGGCAGTGTGGTTTATTACACCCGAACGTCCCGTCATGAGCACTGACTGCACGTGCGAGTAAACACATCCGGAGAGCAGGCATTAAACTTGCACGTGTGTGTTTCTGCTCGATAACGATACAGTTATTACCTGATGAAAAGGTTTTAATAATGAAATAATTCTGCTTCAGGATCTCACAATGATTAAACAGCTTCTTAAGACTCTGGAAGTGCCTGCAACACCTCAGATGTAGAGGGCATTTAAAAAACACTTACACACACACACACACACACACACAGCAGTGTATGAACTTGCAAAGTAGCACGTTATTTGGGAACTCAGTGCCTCAGGATCTGGAGATTTAATATCACGGCATGTCTGTAAGAGAGGAACCGTTTCTGCGATAATAATCAGGCAGGTGCCAATATTTACTTATACCTTTTACACACACACACATTAAAGAAATGATTTCAGTGTTAAATATTTTGGAAATTAGTTTACAGAGTTGTTTTATCGAGAGTCGCTGTCATTATGTCACTTTACAATCTTTTATAAACCCTATTTATTGTTTTTATTTATTTTTTGATCATGTATACTTATGTTAACCGTATCGTCGCCATATTATTATTATTATTTTTATTATTATTAATAATAATACAGTAAATCATCACAGCCCTTAGTTTCATCACTCTTGTTCATGTTGTAAAGTTAATTTCTTCCTTTTTGTTTGTTTTAAAATAAGGACTTTTAATCTGGCGGAGGCGTTTGGCATCTCCCTCGCATCGCCGGCGTCCATCGTTTCACCCGGATGCTCCATATTGTGATGATTTCACTTTTCTGATTTTTTTTGCTTGTTGTTGCTTTCAGAGAATCTAAATCAGTTTAACGACGACGATTGAACGTGATTCAGTTTGATTTGTTTCTGGATTCGTTCACACTTCCTGTACTCACTCCTGACGTGGTGTTATGGATCATTTCTGCACAGAGTTATGAAGTATTTGTCCCGAGCATTTCATTAATCGGGGTGAAGTGTGTTCTCCGGAGCTGATCCATGTCACCGTGTTGTTCTTAACGTTGTGTAGCTCCTAGACATTTCTCCAGGTTCACCCCGTGCCATGTGTTTAATCCCTCTAACTGCCTGAAGGGACTTTAGAGGACCGCGGTCCTGTTACTGCCCTCCTGATGGGCATGTGCCTGTTAACTACCTAATGTTTTAAAGATGAAGACAAACAGAGAAGCTTGAAGAATATTATATAGATATATATATATATATATTTTTTAAACACTCCACTGACATTCCGTTTATTTTACTTTACAGTATCAGAAAGAAAGAGAAATGAAGGGTTTCTGCATTGAACTGACGATTAGTGCTAGACTTTAAACCTTGTTTCAGTATTCAGTTGTTTAAGTGTCCTTTTATTTCAGTTTCCTCTGGGAAACGCAGGCTGTGGGACGAGTCCGGGTTCTGTGTGTATAAACCCTAGTACAGACGTGTTCTGTGCTCCACTCCCATGTTTATGACCCCTTAAGCACTTCCACTAAATTATAAAGCTGCTGGTTAAATGATGAAGAAAGGGAATTTATGTTTGTTTTGTTTTTCATTTTAATTTCTTTCCATTTTTAATCTGACTTGGATGGAACTGATTTCTCATCTTCTTACTGTAATGAAACATGTTTCATTTCATTTCAAAAATACAGAAAGTATTTTTTTTACTTTTAAACATAAATTTTTTACTAATGCTTTATTTAATCAGTAACTTGTAAACTGCACTAATACGTTAGAGTTAATCTTGTAGTAGAGATGTTGTGTCTCCTTGTTTGGCGACTGACTGGAATCAAATAATATAATCAATAATAAATCCATGACATTTCAGAACTGAAGCGGCTCCTTTTTTTAATTCTTCATAAACTAACATGAAAATAAATAAACACAAAGATATAATGACATAAATATATAAATAATTATTACACAGACATTTGTTGCTCGTTGTAGGGGAGTGGCGCCTATTGGCTGATCAGTCCCGATGACCTTTAAACTTTCCCCTATGACACTATTTCTGTGTGCGTGTGTACGTGTGTGTGTGTGTGTGTGTGTGTGTGTGTGTGTGCGCATGTGTACACCCTCCCAACTATTACTTCTGTCTTACTTCTGTAATCTCTGGAAAATGCAAGTGTGAGTGTTCAGCACTTTTGGTTTGTGTCTTGTGACACACACATGACTCACGTGTGTGTGTGTGTGTGTGTCTGTGTGTGTGAAATCTTTTTCTGTTATTATATATCATTATTATTATTATTATTATTATGACTATTATTATTATTGCTATTATTATTATTATTCTTATTGATGCGTGAGGATAGATTGTCGTGCTAAAGCTGTAGGGATTTTTTGCTCCATGGCCAATTTCTTCACAACCGAATAAAATTCCTCACAAGACTTGGATGTGTTTCTTTCACTTTCTTACACCAGCTTGTTCTTGTTTGTGTTTTCAGGTGAATTTTGCAGAAGAATCAGACAGAACTGAAAGTTTGAGTCGCCTCAGAGGAGCCAGGAAACCTTTGACCACTTTTAAGGGCACTTTGCTGCACGTCAGGTAAGAAGCAGTGGCCGTGAAATGCAGTCTGGTGTACAGGTCTGAAAGGATGTGAGGAGAGCCCGCTGGGGGGCTGAGGAACTGAGTGTACAGGCTGCAGGGATGAGGAAAGATGTAGTGCACAGGATGTAGGCATGAAGATAGATGGGTAGTGTACGGAGTGTATGGAGAGGAGGTGGACAGGTGGAAGGTATGGAGAGGATGGGACAGGTGATAGAGACAGTGGGGTTGTGTATGGAGAGGAGTTGGACTGGTTGTAGGGATGGAGAGGATGGGGCAGGTGATAGAGACAGTGGGGTTGTGTATGGAGAGGAGTTGGACTGGTTGTAGGGATGGAGAGGATGGGGCAGGTGATAGAGACAGTGGGGTTGTGTATGGAGAGGAGTTGGACTGGTTGTAGGGATGGAGAGGATGGGGCAGGTGATAGAGACAGTGGGGTTGTGTATGGAGAGGAGTTGGACTGGTTGTAGGGATGGAGAGGATGGGGCAGGTGATAGAGACAGTGGGGTTGTGTATGGAGAGGAGTTGGACTGGTTGTAGGGATGGAGAGAGAGTGTATGGAGAGGATGGGGACAGGTGGAAGGTATGGAGAGGAGGTGGACAGGTTGAAGAGACAGTGGGGTAGTGTACAGACTGTAGTGGTGGATGGGTAGTGTATAAAGTGGTAGGGACTGAGGGATAGTGTACTTGGAGGTGATGGTGTACCTGGAGAAAGTGGACAGGTGGTAGGGATGGAGTGGTAGTGTAGAAAGAGGAAGTTGACAGATGGTAGAAACAGACAGATAGTGTACAGGTGGACAGGTGATAGTGACGATGGAGTAATATACACGGGTCAAGTTCTGTTTTTTAACCGCTTTCTAATATTCTTCTCTCACTCATCTTCCCCCTGGGTGACGCCCCCGGTCCCCACCGTAAGGGCATTACTGTATCAGCTCACGTAAAAAGATTGTTGGATGCAGGATTGAATCAACATGTCTGTAGACTTCAGCAGTACAACTTACCCAGAAGGCATTGCTCTGCAGCACACACTGGTACCCCATTGTCCCTGGTTGCCATGGATATTAAACATTCTAGGACTTAACGTTGTGGTCCTGGTCTTGAATTTCTCCAACTCCCGTCAACTGTCCTGTACAAGTGGAGAACAGATCTAGCAGTGATCAGGCAATCTGACGGGACTGTTCGGTAGGAACACTGAGAAGGAAGAAAAACCTTCTGTAAATCATGAAGCTGGGCTGGTTGTTTGGTGTGTGGAGTTAAAATGGTGCTTTATTTACACATCAGGGCAACATGTTGGTATTTGTTTAATACACAGAGTCCCATTGTTGAATAAAGTCCCCCTTCCAGGCCAACTCATTAGCATGAGCATGGATTTGTATAAAGCCTATTTTGGTCTTCCTCTTCTCTTGTTTCCTGAAGGAGGCTCTGATTCAGAAAGAGGAAAAGAATAGACAGTAAAGTTATTTATTTGTATTATAACTGTGTTTTTTTTAATCTCACTGGCAACTTTGTAGGTTCATCAGAAGTTTTCAGGAGGTTCACAGGCTTTAGCAGATTCACTTGATACCTCTGTTCACCTTTTTATCACACTATCGCACTATATCCCCAGTTTCTCCATGGAGAAGACCGGGTCCTGTCAAAACGGCAGGAAGTTATTGTTCAGCTTGGCTTTCAGGACATCAGTTGCCTGGTTGGAAATCCTGGGGTTGAGCAAGAGGGATGTACCCCGTCTTCCCCTGGAGCTCAGCCTGTATAATGCTGTCCTGCACGTTGCGTATCTTCATACTGTAGCTCTGTAACGGCTGCACATAGTCAGTGATGGAGCAAAAGTGGGATGGTTGCCAATCCCAGGAATTTGACAGAACAAAGCAGGCTCTAATTGACTGACTATCCTGTTTGTTTGGGTCTAACACACCAAGGTTTGTAGGTGTTAAACTTGGATGAACTCACTAGTTTCCTACATCAGCCAGGACATGAAGGCATCCTTTTCTTTGGGGATTTTTCATAGTGGGGGGGGGGGGGTAAGAGGTCTTTGGCAGTGGCTTTCAATGGGGCCCTCTATAATGGCACAACCCCAGGATAGTGCAGAACATAATCCACCAGGACCAGGAACCTCAACCAGGTGGTCAGCCTCCTCTTTCTCAGCATATTCCAGTTGTTGTGGGAATGTCAGTGTACTGTGATAGTTCTCTACAGAAGAAGAGAGAGTTTGTCCTACAGAAAGAGGACACGTTCTCACAGGCCTCCAGAGAGGACGGGGGCAGCCAGGGTGGAGAAGTGTGTCAGGGTGATGGCATTGCCCAAACCAGTGCTTCTGTCTTAACTCTATGGAAGGCACAGCTGGCCAGTAAGGGCTTTTCTCTCATCTCATAGAGGAAAACCCTTCATCCATGGGCATGTGCTCATACTGGGGTAGGACCTGAGAGATGTTCTTGGTACTCCTGCCACAAGGTGCTCTTTTGGTGCAGTTGATCCCAGAGAGGACCAGAGTCTAGCCAAGTCAGTGCTCCAGTATGAGTTTTATCAGGAGTGCTCAATCAGTTCATCAGACTTCCTGCATTTCTGACCTGCAGACATTCAGCAGAGCATCTGTCGTCATCTTGTGATTGTGCAGCTGATTCTGATTAAAACACCAACCTGGCCTTTAATTAGACCTGGGATGATTAGACATGGCACCACCTCAGGTGCATGTGCATTTCATCCGTGCAAGGAGCTGGCCATGGTGTTGAGCTTCCTCTGATGGCACTCCAGGCATGCAGGTACCTCTTCCTTGCAGATCCAGCATCTCAATGTAATATAGTCAGATGTTTAAACCAGATCGGAGGAACCAGGAAAACTCAGGTGAGCAGCTGGGCTCCAAATGGAGGCAAGGAGTTCAGAGCACAGTGATCAGACTTTAGGGTTCAGGAAAGAAGGGGTAGTGTACAAGGAGTGTGGAAGGCATTGCTGCGATCTGATGCAGTTTCATTTTCAAAGTGGTGGAAGCTGGTTGTAAACGTAAACAGGATCAAAAGTTCAAAGCTCTTTGTATTTCAAAACTAACTTTTCACTGAGTTTGTTTAGGAATGTGGATGGTTTGAGCCTCTGAATTTGAAACAGTCATTGTTACAGGGTTTGGTTAAGGGTGTTTATCTGTGCCCTTGCCTGTCATATTTTTCTTCTCATCTCATTTCCTTATTTTCTCTGAAATGCATGTTGTGTGTTTTAGGACCTAGGCGTCTCGTATTGCTCACCTTCACACTTTAACACTAGTCTGTGACGATAGGTACTGATAATGGTGCCCCATAGTGGCATTATTGAAACCAGACTAGTCCTGCTGTTCTAGAAGCATCCGCTTGTGAGAAGCAGAGCATCATGTGCACCACCTGCTGTTGGACCATCATCAGGAACACTGTTCTACATTTCTTGCCTGAAATACTTTGAAGTCACAGTAAATATAGCTTTTCCTCCACGACATGACGTGTAATTCGACGGAGTTTGTCTTTACAGGGGTATGACCTGAAGTTCATGACATTCATGGATGGGACAATGTGTTGGCCAATGCCCTGTCTGGGTCGTAAGTGTTTATATACATGTGAAGGACTTGTATTATATGGGTTCATATATGTTCTTTGGGCAGACGTAGGCTACATTTGAGCAACCTCCATAAGGGTGAGGGTTTTAGGTCTGCTGCACCTCTGTCTGGAGCGTTTTCTTCTTTTTTTTGGTATTTTTAAGTTTCAAAGTTTTTTTTTCTACATTGTTTCCTTCACCTGCAATCACCTGCTGGGAACATGCCACACCCAGTCTCGCTCTGCCTCTCTCTCTCTCTCTCTCTCTCTCCCTCTCTCTCTCTCTCTCTCCCTCTCTCTCTCCCTCTCTCTCTCCCTCCTTCTCCCTCTGTTGGATCTTGCATCTAGTCCTGCATCATCTGGATCTGCAGCCACCACAGGCTTTTTTCTTTCTTTTGTAGACACCTATTTTTTTATTATAACTTTATTATCTCCTTTATGTGTTTTCTCTTGACCCATGGCTGTAAACGCAGCTAATCAGCACATCAGCAAAGTAATCTAATCTTTTTTCTGCCTGTCTCTGCTTCAGTCCCGCTGAGGAACTCCGTTTCGGCTCCAGAGAAACGGAGAAGAAGTGTCTCATCATCCTGAACAACATCACCAAAAATCAAGTGGCGTTTAAGGTGAGGGTCTCGTGCAGACCTGCAGGGACGTCGGACCAGCCTGAGGATTTTTCAGTGTTTACGACGTGATACCTAAACTTACATTTTTTACATTTTGTTTACAGGTACGAACGACAGCGCCGGAAAAATACCGCGTTAAGCCAAGCAGTAGCACCTGTGAGCCTGGAGCCAACGTAGACATTTTAGTTTCGTTACACGGAGGTACAATACTCATATACAGACACTTTCCACTGCAGGACGTCCGTGAGAGAAACTCTCTCAACCTTCATTAGTTACTCTCTAACCTCGTGTGTGTGTGTGTGTGTGTGTGTGTGTGTGTGTGTGTGTGTGTGTGTGTGTAGGCTTCCAGGCATCTCCTCAGGACCGGTTCTTGATCATGGCAGCCGAGATGGAACCAAACGCTGGAACTTCAGATCTTTCTCAGTTCTGGAAAGAAGTATCGAAATCAAAAATCATGGAGCACAGGTGATTAAACCCAAACACTTCACTCATATTTTCCTTTAAGCCTCTACCTTTAGGTCTTTGGTGCTTTTTCGTGTATTAGACCTGTACTAGTGAAGACCTGTGAGTTGTATTAGTTATGTGATAACTGATGAACACCTCTGCTCTCCTACAGGCTTCGGTGTCACGTTCTCGAGCCTCCGAAATCTATATTGAGCAGTTCAAATGAAAGCATTTCTGTAACTTCTACCAGCGACGCACATGATCTACAGACAGCGGTAAGTGAACACGTCTGGCCTCGTGTATTAGCCAGATTTGAGCAAACTTATTCCTAAATCATTTATATTTACAAGAATGTGGTGTTCATTCAGTTACTTTAGGGAAAACACCTTGATATCCTACATGTCACTCCTGAGTTTGTAAAATCTTCCATATTCTGTGAACCTCGATCGATCGTTACTGACGCTTCTACAATATCAATAAAAACACTGATGATTAAAAGATGTTTATTTGATGCCTTTCCTGTGTGCCGTCCAGCTAACGCGGATCATGACCACTACCTCGCGTCTGGAACAGAAACTGGAGATGTGTTTATGGGTGCAGAAGGTTCTTCTCGTCATGGTTTCAGTCCTGATGGCTTTCAGTTTCTCCACCATGTATTCACTGTGGAGATCGTAGACTGGACACATTTCCAGCACATAAATAAAATACACGACCAATAAGCTGCTGAGGATCAGAGGATCCGTACGACGTCATCGGCTCACAGCTGCCTCTGTCCTAACTGAGCGGAGAACTTCCTTGTATGATCGAGACTTCATCAGTTCCTTGTTAGTAATAATGTTATTAATAATGTATTTTTTATGACTTATCATGAAATGTTTAATTTATAACAGATGCAGCGTAGCTTGTATAGTAATTGTTAAGCGACATCATTTTGTGATCCATTGTATAAATCAAAGAAGCAGGTTTGTATATATATAAATTTAAAAAATAAATCTTTTTAACTGCCATTGCCTGTTTGCGAAGTTTAATTTATATTTTAATATATTAGTAATTGCACGCAGGCATGCTGTATTTGTTATATGTAAATATAAAATATTTGTGAAGCACGGTGGTGGCAGTGTTGCGGTGAGAGTTGACCTTGACCTGTTGGTTGCTTCTCTGATTAATCCTCTGTCCACATGCAGTTTATTTACGTGTGTAAGTTTCATTTGTACACTGGGAGCATGATGGGGTGAAGTCTGGCATCATTTCATGCATGCACAATAATTTCAGAAATATTTACCGGATCTTTCAGCCTCAATCGTTGCTCTAACACAGGGGAGTCCGATCTTATCCGGAAAGGGCCGGTGTGGTGCAGGTTTTCATTCCAACCGAGCAGAAGCCACACCTGAGTCTAGTGAAAGATCAACTGGTTAGACAGCTGGAATCAGGTGTGCCACCTGCTTGGTTGGAATGAAGACCTGCACCCACGCCGGCCGTTTGCAGATAAGATCGGACACCCCTGATCTAACCCGTACAAGGAGGAGCCTAGAACAAGTTCAGCCATGGCTTGCATTTGTGGCAATAAGGTATTGAGCCTCACGTGATTTGTAGCTCGTTTGGCCACCACATTCCCAGGCTTCCACACAAAGTAAACACTATATACGTTGGCTCAAGCCATAACTCATCCACTGGCGTACCAGATCCCAAACCCAGGAGTGAGTGGAATAAAAAGCCCTTCATTCCCAGTGCGACACAAAAGCTTGTGGATAAGAACTGAGGAGTCAGGTCCAGCCAGACACCGGCCTCGCCATGTTCAACAGAGCATCTGTTCCGGAGCTTGGTCCAAAGAACATAACTATAAACAATGTGCAGATAGTTTGATGCCCACACCATGAAAAAACAAGACAGAGTCTGTTCGAGAATCAGATGAGTCTCACAAGCACATACCAGTGCCAGCGGTTAATAAAAAAGCTCCATGGTACAGTATTCAGGCCCCAGGCCAAGAAGGCACTCCACAGATAACACGTAACTCAGAGAAGGTTCAAATCAAGCCACCAGAGGGCGCAACAAGGCAGTTCAAATGCACCATGGGCCATCTTTATAGCAGAATTCCCATCCTGATTACATTGTAAGTTTTTTCCTTATTGATGACTTGACAAACCTTAAAGAAAAAGAAAAACAGTGACACCGTGTTATCTGGATTTCGACACACCCCCGTGGATGCTTTCTGAGTGGTTCAACAAATTCATGGTTCCTCGACATGCCAATCTTACATTTGCATATTTTTCAAACGACGTTGTTTGTACCGTATCTGTTGTATAAAATCCAAACGAGATCCATACAAGTGATGTTGAAGTTTTTTGGGCAGAATCTCCTCCATGCTGCCGTGTCGCTAAACGAAATAAGTAGGAAATGTAAGCTATGGAGCTGCCTATTCTTTACTATTACTGGTTTGTTCATGAGTCGGTCAGGGAGAATGCGAACTTGCTTAATGAATACAGTAACGTCTGGTTCATAAAACAACAGTGTTTTCAGTGCAACTGACAAAATGTGTTTAGTATCATGGCTCTGTCTCTCTTTATCGCCCAACACCTCTCCAGGAGTTACAGCTGCTTTACTGGATGTCGCAGGACAAACGATAATCCGGTCCTAAAGAACGGAGGAGATCTGAGACCGGTGTTTGATCGGTGTGCTCTGAGCCAATGCTCTGAGATGAGATTCGAGCCTGTATGTTGAGGCATTTCTTTTTAAAGTCAGGACTGCATTGAAGAGTGTGGTCGTGGCAGATACAGGGACAGATTACACATTAAGCAGTGCAGTGAGCCCAAACCTCAACCCAACACTAATTCAACCCGTTAAAGGAAAATGAATGTTCTCAGGCCTGTGGTTCTCTGTGGTTATAAATTCATACATACAGACCAATAACATTAATATACATTCTGAGACTTTACATTCCTTTTATTTGAGTTCTATGTATGATGATGTGTGTGACAGAACAATGGCCTGATCATTCACGCCAAATCTTTGCTGACCGAGCGCCCCCTAGTGGCCGAGTCTCCAGTCGGCCTGGTCAGTAATTCCATCAATATAACTCTTGCCTGCTTTGAAATATAATCCATATAATTCATTTTTGACTATGCTAACTAGCACATTTTTTTTAAAAAAATCATAAATGCATTCAGGTTGTCTTCTTTTCTCTTCTTGTACCATTTGGTTTGAATAATATCGCAGCAAAAATGATTGCAAAGTTCGTCTTTGGAAGTGAGAAGCTAGAAAGTATCTGTTCCCATTGTCAAAATATTGTAACTAAATAGTGTAGGTAGTAATCTTAAATAAAAAGAGAACAACTAACGATAGTGGCTAGGGTTGGGGTTAGGTTTTACTTTAGCTAAATAGAGTACACTGTGAGTTACAAATAGTGAGTATTTGTACTCTAGTAATTTCCCTTGCTTTAAAGAAACGTTAACAGCAAGAAAGCAGTTAAGCCAAAGCAGTATAACAAAATATGAGTCACTAACATGTAGATAGGGCTAGAAAGTAATTACCTAACATCGTTATAAAGGTAAGTAGCTAGAAATTAGCTTATACTTTTAGCTAAATAATAGAATGTACTGTAGCTAGTTGTCTTTGCTAAGAAGGTAAATATGTAGCTGGAAAATAGCTAGAAATATTAGCTTCTAAGAAGAACTATACAGAACTAGCTAATAAGTGTTCACCATAATTATGTAAGTATATAAGTATATATTATACTATACTGTACTATACTGTACTCCTTCTGAATGGTGATACTGTTCTTCGGAAGACGGAGGTCCTTCAGAGCGCAGTGATGATGGATGGAAGGCGTAGGTCTGCAGAGATGCAGTGATTCGCTTTAGACATGCTCGCAGCAGGTTTTCACTCCAGAACGCGAAAATCGATCGGTCTGTCTGCCAGAAGCACGAAACACATGAACGCTTTCACTTCTCTTACACTGGCGTCCAGCTTCACTTAAACCGCTTTATTATCTAGCTAATGAAAACAAACCACAACTAATCAACACATCGGAGCACATCTGGTGAGAGCCTTGAATATACAAATGTATACAGTACATATACACACATGTGGCTGTATTCAGAGGGTTCATTTTATCTACCATCAGATGTCCGATGCAGCACTCCGGTACTATCACACCACTAACACTTCAGCATTGACCATGTAGAAGATCCCTGCTCTTCAGGTTAACCTTAGGACAATCTAACCTAAATTAAGAAAACATGGGTGTGTTGTGTGGAGAGAGACTGCAGTCCCAGAGCTTATCCTCCGAAATCCTCAGGAAATGGCATGTGGTATTGTGAAGAAAAACCTCTCAGCCATGCTAGCAGCATGTAGCCACAGGCTTGCTAGTCAACATGATGGAGAAATGATGTGAAAACAGCTCAGCTAGCAGAGTTACCAATAAACTCTAAAAGTGTGTGGTAGAGGTGTGCATTGGGGCTAGGACCCCACAGAACCCAACCATGTTAAGGGAGCAGGCGTTATTTATCAGACGTGACAGGTTGCCTGTGCGTGTTCGTTCGTCTTTTATCCTGATCAGGGTTGCTGTGGTTTCAGTTACAGTTTTGTTCACGTTTTGGGGAATAAACCCGACTAAGTTCATTAGAAAATATTGCATGCAAGTATGCGTGGGATTGGTCATGAGCCTCTCTAGGTATGAGTAATTCATTATAGCCCTAGAATGGAATTCTACAGTTTTTCTGTCTATATTTACATTGTCCAAACTATACATTTCAGGTCAGAATGAATCGTCAGACTCTGAAGGTCACCAGCTCAGTAAAATGCTTGATATGCTGCAGTAAGGTTCTCTGATTTCTTACCCTTGCCAAAGCAAGGCACATCTCCAGTTCAGCGCTGCGTTTACCAACACACCCTCTCAGTCCAAACCCAAGAGTGATGGAGCTGAATGGGTTCGGTCGCTCCCACCCATCCTGTAACTAGCGTTCAGGCTTGAAGCTTCTCTGTTCTGGGAAGACCATCTGGAAATTTGTCCTCCTTAATGATGCTGCTCACTTCCTGATTCAGGGTGTCTTGTGCTTTTGAATTCCTTGACAGCAGGTACATGGCCATGTTAATTATGTTAGCCTTCACCCTCCCTGGTTGCTATAGGGGAGACGTGGCTGGTGGGTGGGAATTGGCAGGCGAAGAAATTTAAACAAAGTTTAAACTGTCTGGTCGAGTACTATATGATGTAGAAGGTGGAGTAAACAAATCATTCCAACGTTCGCCTGGTAACCGCTAATGCCCAAATTCTACCCAGTGCACCCTTAAATAAACTCACACAAAGCTTTACATAGAAATACCTGGTACTGTTTTAGAGAAGAGAGATCAGAAGATAAGGGATGAGAAGACCCAGAGATACCTACTTGTTGTGTTTTTCATCCCAAGCACCCACGTAGCACTGCCAGAATGGCAAATAACTGTGTGTCCACTTGGGAAAAAGGAGCACAAGCACTCTGTGCATAATGATGTCCTGCGTCTCAGCTGGAATCTCATTCTCCACACAGCCAATCCCAGTCTCAAACAGTATGCACGATATTCCTGTATAACCTATAAGTATTCACCCACACTGTGCTACAACCTGGAAATGAAATGAACTTAATTGGGATAGTACGTCAGGAATGTACAAATTTATAAAATGTAAAAGTTGTGATTGAATAAGAATTCACTCCTGTTGCTATGAAACCCCTAAATTATCTCTGGTGCACCAAGTTACCACCGGAAGTGACGTAGTTAACTGAATAGAGACCACGTGAGCTCAAGTAAAGTGTCATGTGATATCAGTATTAATACACCTGTTCCCGGAACCCAGAGACTGTTAGAGAACCTACCTATACAAACATTATCCTGAAGACCAGTGAGCTACCAAAACACGTTAATCAGGGTTAATAAATCCATTCATGTAGAAATATGACAGAGAGAATACACGATAACCCTGACTGTTCCAAGCAGAGGCGTCAGTGTGGATCTCTCCGGTCAGGAGCTGTGGAGATTACCAGCTCAGGTGGGAGAAGCTGTTCACCGGACATCCACAGACCGGACACTCCACACAGCTGTGCTTTATGACAAAAAACAACATTACTGGAAAAATAAAAACATGAAATCAGATGGAGGAAACATGTGGAACACGGTTCTCTCGTCTGATGAGACCACAACTGAATTTTAACCTGGGAACAAAGCTCTCCACGTTAGTCAGAAGACACTGACGCGACACTGAGCACACCATCCCCACTGTGAAGCATGGTGCTGGTAGAATCATGCTGTGCGTATGCTTTTAATTAGTAAAGACTCTGTAAACAGGTCATGCTTAAAGGAAGTTGGACTGAGAATGAGGACGTTTCACCTTACAACAGGACAAAGACTCTAAAGCTGCACGAGACAGGTTTAAAACCGAGAACCTGAATGTATTAGTCTGACCTCAGGCTGATCCAATCTGTCTAATCTGACAAAGCTGAAGCAACTTTACTAAGAAGAGTAGACAATAATATCATGATTCGGATGTGCTGATAGAGACATATCCCAGCTGTAATTGTAAAGGCCGTATTGACCCAAGGGGTGTGAAAGCTTATGCAACCAACAAATGTCTGTTTTCTAAAATGACCCTTTGTGTGACAAAAATATATATTTTGCACCTTTAAATGTTTGACAATTTTATAAATCAAATGGTAAAAATCCAAATGATGTCAATTTCAATTGCAGGTTTAAACACTGTAAAATGTGATAACATGAATTTATATATATATATATATATATATATATATATCTCTCTCTGGTTAAATAGAATTGTTAGGCAACTATAATTAAGTCCATAAGAAAGAAATGGTACAGCTCATTGGAGAAGTTGGGCACCAGGTCTCCGGTAGAGCTGAAGTCTGTAGCCACCTCATTAACCACATTCTCATACCTCACAGAATCCGTTGGTTCAGCACTGCCCAGGGTTTGTACCATTTCTCTCCTTCGCTGGCTGAAAAAAACCCATTTGATTAAATTGACAGCATTTTGGAAATGACTAATCAAATGATAATTTTTCTCAGAAGCTAGGAAAACCCGTCTGTTAGCTTCGATGACAAAACTGATCTGAGGGAGGTCAGCCTGGGTGCTGATGCTCTCAGGAGGGACAGACTTCTCCCTGCCCTCCGCTGTATGTCCAGACTGGCTGTAGCGGGCCGAACAGCTCTTGCCTCAGCCGAACGCAGAGCTAGACGTCCCACAATTAGTAGATTTGTAATCTGGAATATCTAAACAGCAGCCTGTGGGTTCAACAGGTCAGGGATTAAGAATACCATCAGGCTGAAAAGCTTTTAGAGAGAAGTTAGGACAACAGTGAATGGTAATTTAAGACCTTGGTGAAATGGTAGAACTTCTTCCTCTTCTTTTAAAGACTAGCTAGTGACTCAGCAGTTCAGACAGCCAGGGGAAGAGCGCCTGGGTTCCAGGACAGAGACAAGCCTTCATGCATATCTCCCTTGTACCTTGAGGGATGGTCGAGCCGCGCTAGAAGGCAGTATGGAACAGATGTGTAAATGGGGGGTCTGTTTTTGGCTTTGTAGGAGAACTTGGGGAGGTTGAAAACAAACCTTGGAGCTGCATTCTGGATCCGTTGCAGGGATCTGATGGTGCTCAGGAGCAAGCTGCAGTAGAATAATCTCAACATGACAAAACAACAATGTTCAGTTAAACTGAAACATTGAATTAGCATGTTAAATATTAAAGAAAAATATTTCTAGCTTCTTCCTTCAATTCAATGTTACTAGTTATAACAATCATGTTCTTCCCTCAGTCTCAGTCATACGCTCCAGTTAGGTGAATGTGTTCGTGTTTGATAACTGATGGAAAAACAAAACAAAACTTCTTTTTAGTGAACAAAGTCCACCATGAAGCATGCAGCACGTCACCGCAGCATTCCTGGAGCAGCTTCTTTCACAAAACTGTTGCTTGAGGGGGAGAATTAAGCAGAAGCACATGATGCTTCAGCTCGTGATTTTCTCCGAGAGACTAAATGAATGAACGGACAGAGCGATGGACGTCTCTCCTCTCGTCTCTCTTTTAGGACGAATCAAAAGGAATCAGTTGTAAAGTAACTGGAACTAGATTTCGTCAGAACGCTTTGTTTTGGTTTCTAAACGTGGAGACTTGCAGCTTTCCTCACACTCACACACACACTCACACACACACACACACAGTCACATATTTGTACAAGCGGAAAGCATGGCTTCTCCTCGCCTCGAGACGTTCTGCTGTCCGAATCGTGATGCTGCGACGGATTTTATCGTCACCTTCCAGCCTGTTTTTTTCTCCACCATGTGTGCAGGAAGCGCCGGATTGAGCGTGATCTTCTCTCTCCTGCAGATTCTTCCTAAAAGGAGAGGATACAGGCGAATCGGGACATACCCGCTCCCAAAACCGGCCTCTTCATCCAGGATTCTGTTCATCATAAGTGTGTGTGATATACTAGGATGCGTGGGTAAGGAAGATCTCGTACTCTACAGCAGCGTGTTAGCATGAGAAGTAGCCTTACTGTGGAAGAGATGCCATCGATAGACATGGAGATAAACTAATAATATAAAAGCTGTAAATAATGTATTCTTCAATATAAATAACAGTTCAATGAGGATGTGACTTTATGTCTGTGGCATCATCAAGCGCTTATAGAATTTGTGTTATGTTATATTTATAAATTGCCAAGCGTGTGTGAGTCAACGCTGAGAAACCTACCGCACGAGCCAGGGTTAGGGATCAGCGCCTCTTTCTAGATGCGGCTCGGGTGGAATCATATGACCTTGGAATTGAAGTCACATGCAGCAGACTTTTGCACCCTTCACTGGAGTCCTCTGATGTCTGAACGGTGAACTTGAAGTTCATGGAAGTGGTCCTGGACCTCAATTCCACATGGACGTTCTCGCTGTGGTTGCTGGGACTACGGTTGCTGCGATGGCCTCGGGACTGCGATTACCACATATAATTCTGTCTCCTTTAGTGAACAGTGGACTAGTTCAACAAACAGACTTCATATTAAACCAGAATGAACTTTCCTTTACTTTCACACTATCCGTTATTCCCCAGATGAGGACGGGTTCCTTCTGAGTCTGGTTCCTCTCAAGGTTTCTTCCTCAGATCATCTCAGGGAGTTTTTCCTCACCACCGTCACCACCGTCTCACTCAATAGGGATAAACTCACACACTTAAAATCTCCATCCTGTGTTTATATGTTTCTGTAAAGCTGCTTTGAGACAATGTCCATTGTTAAAAGTGTTATACAAATAGAACTGAATTAAATTGAGCTCCATTTCATCATCAGCCGAAATTATTGCTCGTTGGGAAGTCTTAACATCAGACCAGTGTGCCATGATGATGATGATGATGATGATGTCACAGGGGTACAAACTTCAGTTTCGCCTGGGTTCAGGGTCACTGTATCTTGACCTGCTGGATCAGAATACGCTTTCCCACACCTGACCCTGTCCACCTCATTTCCACCTCTAGCACTGATTCTACCCACACTCCACAGAACTTCAGCAATCAGGTCAAGAGTCCTAGGCCAAAGTAGCCTGCAAGACCTTATCAGCTTCTTCCTGGAAAAGATTTGGCACCCCTGCCCAAGATACTGGTGCCTGTGATTTTTGGCCAGACAGAGTGAAAAGCAGGAAACGCTTAGGAAACACTCCTGAGTGCAGACGTAGCTGAAGATATCACCTCATGTGCACTCTGGTGGAAACCCATCATCTGGTCTGGTGCTCTGAACAGTTCCTGCCTCCCTGCAGGGACTGCGAGACAGCAGAGTGTCCCAGTCTACGTTGAAAGTGTACGTGATTCATCGTCCTTGCTCTCACAGCAGTCTGACACGGGATCTCACACTCACGCTCGCGGCATTGTGAAACTGAAACGGAAACGCAGCTGCAGATGCACTTCAGTCCACGATAGGGACCATTTTCTTCTGTCTGTCCACAAGGACACTTTTATTTTATATTTTGAACTGGTTTTATTGTTTAGAGTTCTCAGACAGTTTTCTGCGTTATGTTATATTTTACAGTAGATTGATATGGGTTATTAGGGTTAGGGTTTATATGACTGGCTGTGATGTGTTTGAACAGGAATAATCGCAAGATCGTCAGTTTGGCTCGGCGTTCCCAGCATCATCGAGGAGATTTCACTCACTAACACCAGTAACGTGTGGCCTGAAGTGTTCTGCGTGGGCAGCGCTGTACGTCCCACACACACACACACACACACACACACACACACACACTTAAATAACCATGGTTCCAATCCTAGTATTTGTTTCCCATCATAATATTATCTAACTTCTAGGAGATTAATGCATCTGAACTCATACAGTGTTATTATTATTATTATTAATATTAATATTGTTCCTGTAACACTAGCTCTGGTGTATTAGTGTGTAGAATGGTCAGTTCCTGTGTTTGTTTATGTAATGAAAGTAAATGAAATTAGTTAGACTTTATATTTCTCCAGATGTGGATCCAGCTGTTCTTCAGTGCCTCGTTCTGGTGGATGTTCTGCTACGCGGTGGACGCATTTCTGGTGGTCAAACGATCAGCTGGAACCAGGTTTGTTGAAAAATAAATTGTGATATTAATCCCCTGATCCAGTCTCCTTCTTTTATACTATTATTGTCGTATCTCTCTTTTTCATTTTATTTTTCTCCTCCTTTATTCTCTCTCTCATACACATTGTCCTCTAGCACCATTGTTCTGTACCATATGATCACGTGGGGTTTGGCGGTGCTGTTGTGTGTGGAAGGTGTAGCGATGCTTTATTACCCCTCCCTCTCAAGGTACACATACACACTTCCAGTTTAGAGAAGATATACTGTCGGTATATAAAATACTAAAAGTTACAGTTACGGTATATTGGTGTTAGATATTAGTCAATGTTTATTCATTAAGTTTGTCATGTTTTTTTTTCAGTTGTGAAAAAGGCCTTCAGCACGCCATCCCTCACTACGTTACCACTTACGCTCCCATGCTGTTGGTGCTTTTAGTCAATCCAATCCTGTTCACACGCACTGTCAAAGCTGGTAAGGTTTATTTTTCACCCACAATCCTCTGCAAGTGTGAACATCTGACCTTAGTTGCAAGATAATGACAAACATAGCATAGCTGAGATTCACTCCTCTCTCTCTCAGAGGATCAGTGTTTGAATCAGTGAATCATTTGGTCATAGCTGAGATTCACTCCTCTCTCTCTCAGAGGGTCAGTGTTTGAATCAGTGAATCATTTGGTTATAGCTGAGATTCACTCAACTCTCAGAGGGTCAGTGTTTGAATCAGTGAATCATTTGGTCATAGCTGAGATTCACTCCTCTCTCTCTCAGAGGGTCAGTGTTTGAATCAGTGAATCATTTGGTCATAGCTGAGATTCACTCAACTCTCAGAGGGTCAGTGTCTGAATCAGTGAATCATTTGGTCATAGCTGAGATTCACTTAACTCTCACAGGGTCAGTGTTTGAATCAGTGAATCATTTGGTCATAGCTGAGATTCACTCAACTCTCAGAGGGTCAGTGTTTGAATCAGAGAATCATTTGGTCATCGCTGAGATTCACTTAACTCTCACAGGGTCAGTGTTTGAATCAGAGAATCATTTGGTCATTGCTGAGATTCACTCTCTCTCAGAGGGTCAGTGTTTAAATCAGAGAATCATTTAGTCATAGCTGAGATTCACTCCTCTCTCAGAGGGTCAGTGTCTGAATCAGTGAATCATTTGGTCATAGCTGAGATTCACTTAATTCTCACAGGGTCAGTGTTTGAATCAGAGAATCATTTGGTCATTGCTGAGATTCACTCTCTCTCAGAGGGTCAGTGTTTGAATCAGAGAATCATTTGGTCATTGCTGAGATTCACTCTCTCTCAGAGGGTCAGTGTTTGAATCAGAGAATCATTTGGTCATTGCTGAGATTCACTCTCTCTCAGAGGGTCAGTGTTTGAATCAGAGAATCATTTGGTCATTGCTGAGATTCACTCAACTCTCAGAGGGTCAGTGTTTGAATCAGTGAATCATTTAGTCATAGCTGAGATTCACTCCTCTCTCAGAGGGTCAGTGTTTAAATCATTGAATCATTTGGTCATAGCTGAGATTCACTTAATTCTCACAGGGTCAGTGTTTGAATCAGAGAATCATTTGGTCATTGCTGAGATTCACTCTCTCTCAGAGGGTCAGTGTTTGAATCAGAGAATCATTTGGTCATTGCTGAGATTCACTCTCTCTCAGAGGGTCAGTGTTTGAATCAGAGAATCATTTGGTCATTGCTGAGATTCACTCAACTCTCAGAGGGTCAGTGTTTGAATCAGTGAATCATTTAGTCATAGCTGAGATTCACTCCTCTCTCAGAGGGTCAGTGTTTAAATCATTGAATCATTTGGTCATAGCTGAGATTCACTCCTCTCTCAGAGGGTGCTCCAAAAATGAACCTCATTTACCAAAGCATTCTATCATCTACTGTAGGCATTTTAAACATGATCAATGTTTTCTAACAAATTTTTACCATCTGTCTTCAGTGACTACGTATTGTTATATTTCTTCACAGTTACATCACTACTGAAAGGACGTCAAGGAATTTACACAGAAAACGAGAGACGTTTAGGAGCAGAAATCAAAATACGCTTCTTCAAAATGCTCCTGGTCTTCTTTATCTGGTGAGAAGTTTCGCTTCACGTCTCTTCATAAGCTGCTAAATGGAACGGCTTTGTGTTTACCAAATGAACTGCAAATTTTTAGCATGGAAAATAAGGTGAGCTAGTACTTCATGGTAGTTTAGCTTAGTTAGCATGTACGTATCTTAAGCTGGTGTGCACTGCTCAACTTTAAACTTCTAAAAGAAATCCACTGTCTGTGATTGCTAGCATGTAAATGGTCTGCACTTATATAGTGCTTTTATCCAAAGCGCTTTACACTGTGTCTCATTCACACACACTCACACACCAACGATAGCAGAGCTGCCATGCAAGGCGTTAACTTGCCATCAGGAGCAACTTGGGGTTCAGTGTCTTGCCCAAGGACACTTCGCTATGGGGAGTCACGTGTGTCGGGAATCGAACCTCCAACCCTACGATTAGTGGACGACCCGCTCTACCACCTGATCCACAATATAGTCACTATGTTGTGTAGTGACTAGTTAATTTTTCTGACTAAACCTGGCTTAAAAAAATAAATAAATAAAACAATAGTCTGACACACAACAGTCACATTTATTTGGCCTGAATTACAAAACACTGATATAATCAACATAATGAACACAAATCCTCCAACCCCGAGCCTTAGGAACAAAAATCAGCCTGTAAACAAAAGCACCGATCAACAGCAGGTCAAA
>NC_071260.1:33910672-33935672 GCF_023375685.1 Ictalurus furcatus | reverse complement strand
ATTTGTCTCCTTTTTGTTCTCTGTTGTGTTTGCACACACTCCGCCCTGGGTCTGTGTGTGTGTGTGTGTGTGTGTGTGTATGTGTATGTGTATGTGTGTGTGTGTGTGTGGTGAAAATTATCCTTATATATAGAACACACGTTGCTGTTGAATTCTAGATTCTGACTGGTTTTATTTTATATATTATACTCAAGGCTCGGTTACGGTTCCGACCCAGCACGCTGTTCCACGTTCACGAGCGGCCGGGGATCTTTTACTTCAGACTCTTGAGAAAACATGACACGCACGGGCCACGTATAATTACTGACCCTCCAAACACTTTTCAGAAAGCACCATGGACCGCATGGAAGTCCAGAAAGCGGGCTCGGTGTGGGTGGGCAACACAAAACATTATGAGTTATTCCTGGCAAGCAGCTTCCTGTTGGCCATAAGGACCAATTCCGGGCTTCATTATGGAAGCTGAAATTTCTGGCACATGATGCGATCTAGCCTCGAGCTAGCTGTCTTGCTGGGCCAAATCGCGAGTCCCAGTTTGTGCCTTGCTCTGTTTTATGACATAAAAGCCAATAAAGCCTCATTATCTGCTGCCGATGTGGTGGCAGAAAGTGAAGTCAGGACGGCTAATAAATAACAAAGTCTCCAGGGAACTATGCTAATAAAAACGCTGACTCATTTTCACTATTTTAACGGCGACGGGCTTTGTTAGTGTGCTCTATGAGGTCTCGTAGCGTTATCCTGATTCCTCCCTGCACAAAAACGCTGATGGTTTGAAGGTTGTGGTTTGAATTTCTTTCAGTTGGTTTTTACTGCGATGGATTTGATAGAAGGGTGCGTTCGTTTTTAGCATAGCTAGCGTAGTCTGTTCGAAAAGTGAACGTTTTTCTATAACTATACATCGTACAGTGTAAATACTACACTTCCACGTAAGCAGAGGAGAGAACGCACATGATTTCAGGGCCTTTAGAAATAATTTAGAATGAAGAAAAAGTCTGAGTGAATAGAAATTGTAATTAATATAACATATAAAATGTCTGAAACGGCAAAATTCACGTTGAACACTTCATAGTGTTGTCTGACTTTATATTTAATTTTGTTTTAATGTAGCAATCACAATAAAATCAAATAAATGTTTTTTCGTTATTTTTATTATTGTTATTGTTTTTTACTTATGAATAAGTGACACGTCATACTGTACATTTATAAGTTTATAGTTTCATTTAATGTTGTTGAATGTTCCCGTTCTCGCTTACGCTATAGCAGCTATAAACAGTTGTTCCCTAACCAGCCTCTCATTTTTCTCTTTCATGAAGTTGTTACAAACACTAAAACTGGAGACTCCTTCCTTAAATGTTCAATTAAATTCTCTTCAATAAGACAAAGCTTGCAGTGTCACAGAGAAACCGCAAAGAAGTGTAAACTCCTCTGTCCTGAAGATGCCTGCAAACGTACAGTTACAGCTTTACCTCTGACACTGGAGACTCCTTCTTTCATAAATGTTAAATAAACTTTTCCTTACAGAAAACTTCACCATATCAACGATTACACACGTTTTTTATTCGGTTTATGAGTGCTTGTCGTACACGTCCCTGTGAAAGAGCTGCTACTATAAAAACGCTAACGTATCAGAACGAGCGCATTAATATAAACCCGCACTACTGTCAGAGCCGCTGATATAGAGAATGAATCAACACCTTCTGAAAAATCTCAATAAAAAAATCAACAGATACAGTTCTCTCCATTAATATTGGCACCCTTGGTAAATACAAGCAAAGAAGGCTGTGAAAAATTGTCTTTATTGTTTAAGCTTTTGATCTTTTGTTAAAGAAATTCACAAAAATACTCTGTTCTCATGGATATCAAACAATTACAAACATAACAGGTTTATTAAATATAGATATATATATATTAAATATAGGTGTGCAACAATTATTGGCACCCTTTTAGTCAATACTTTGTGCTACCTCGCTTTGTCAAGATATCAGCTCCGAGTCTTCTCCTATAACGCCTGATGAGGTTGGAGAATACATGGCGAGGGATCTGAGAGCGTTCCTCCATACAGAATCTCTCCAGATCCTTCACATTTGGAGGTCCACGCTGGTGGACTCTCCTCTTCAGTTCACCCCACAGGTTTTCTATGGGGTTCAGGTCAGGGGACTGGGAGGGTCATGACAGGATCTTGATTTTGTGGTCAGTAAACCATTTCTGTGTTGATTTTGATGTATGTTTTGGATCATTGTCCTGCTGGAAGATCCAACCACGGCCCATTTGAAGCTTTCTGGCAGAGGCAGTCAGGTTTTCATTTAATATCTGTTGATATTTGATATCCATGATGCCATGTGTCCTAACAAAATGTCCAGGTCCTCTGGCAGAAAAACAGCCCCAAGACATTAAAGATCCACCTCCATATTTAACCGTGGGCATGAGGTACTTTTCCATACGGCTACCTCTCTGTGTGCTCCAAAACCACCTCTGGTGTTTATTACCAAAAAGCTCTATTTTGGTTTCATCTGACCATAGAACCCGATCCCATTTGAAGGTCCAGTAGTGTCTGGCACACTGAAGACGCTCGAGTTTGTTTTTGGATGAGAGTAGAGGCTTTTTTCTTCAAACCCTTCCAAACAGCTTGTGGTGATGTAGGTGACTTCAGATTGTAGTTTTGGAGACTTTCTGACCCCAAGACACAACTAACTTCTGCAGTTCTCCAGCTGTGATCCTTGGAGATGTTTTATCCACCCGAACCGTCCTCTTCACAGTGCGTTGAGACGATATAGACACGCGTCCAATTCCAGGTCGATTCATAACATTTCCAGTGGACTGGAACTTCTTCATTATTGCCCTGATGGTGAAATGGGCCTTTTCAATGCATTTTCAAAGCCACGCGAGGCTTTAATGTTTTATCCACACGCGCACGTTTCTCCCCCAATCAGCGCTCAGGCCTTGTGTGTGTGACTCCGCCTCCTCTCTCGCGCTGGGTGATAAAATGAAAGCGTGGTGTTTCTCCTCTTCTCAGTTCAGCCTGCGTGTGCGTGTGCGCGTGGGAGTTAGAGTCAGAGAGAGAGAGCGCGTGCGTGCGTGCGTGAGAAAACCGGAGCGGTGTGTATAGAGGAAGGGACGGGGGAACGCGAGGCGCGATGTCGTCGAGACGCACGAGCCTGTGGATTAATATGATTATAGTCGCCGTTAGTGTTCTTATCGGGACGGCGGAGGTGAGCGCGAGACGGCACGACGAGTCGGTGCTGGTGGAGAGCGTGACCCGCGCGCGCTGCGCCTCCCGCTGCCTCAGTCTGCACCTCACGCGCATTTCGGCTCTCTTTAAACACTCTCAGGTTCGTGGTCTATTTTTTTTATTTATTTACTTGTATATGTATTATATAAACCAACCTATTTATTTATTTATTTATTTGTTTGTTTGTTTGTTTGTTTGTGTTAAATTTATCTAGTACCTTTGTAACATTTAACATAAAAAAAAAACTCTGAACACATTTGATCTAATGTCATCATTGTAACTTTTGATGTAATGATAATTTACTGCTTTGGCGTGTGTGTGTGTGTGTGTGTGTGTGTGTGTGTGTGTGTCTGTGCTTTTGCACTAAAGTGGGGTAATTGAATGAATGGTTACAGGTCATTGGTACCTTTACACACACACACACACACACACACACACACACACTACTTCTACATCACACTGCCTTTACAGATCAGTGTGTAGTCATTATTATAGTACAGTGTTACTAACCCGTGTTGTCTGACAGTACTGCAGCCTCAGATCACAGGGTTATACAGTATTAATCGCTTGTTCTAATAGCTTATCGTTTCTATAGCAACAGGGTGTTTCTATAGTAATATAACACGCAGTTAAAACAAAAGAAAGAAAAAGGTGTAATCGTTGATATGATGAACATTTCTGTAAGCTGTAGAAGGAGTCTCCAGTTTCAGTGCTAAAGATGTTCCACAAGGTTAAATGTAGCTATAAACGGATACAACGTACGACCCGCCATTCTTTAACTAATAATAATAATAATAATAATAATAATAATAATAATAATAATAATAATAAACCTGTAGCTGTTGGCAGATCTCGTTGGTGTGACTTCTAAACGATTAGAATTCTGAAAACGGTTGATTTTATCATTTGGAGAGTTTTAACTCCAGGTAGACGTCCGTTCTGTGCAGCTGCACTCCATTCTTCACCATTCACCATACACCATTTAATCATTGCATTCTTTAGTAAAATATCCATAGTTAAATGTGACACAGTATTAAACATGAAACTCACATTATGACGTCATGCTGTTCAGCACTAGGTGCCGGTTCTGTTCAGTGAGTCGGATTCGACTTGTCAGTAAGAGTCGACTCTTATGACTCCTTGCCATTTTCCCCTACTATATTGTGCGCAGTTATTTTTCTGAAATTGTTTCATGAACTCTGACTTAATAAAATAGCAAGACTTATAATAAAATGAAAAACACTGTCTCAGACACGCGCACACACACACATGCACGTACACACACAAACACACACACACATGCCCGTACACACACACACACACATGCGCGCGCGCACGCACGCACGTACACACACACACACAAACACACACACAAACACACACACTCACCACTGAGAGTCAAACACTCTTCTCACCATTCGTGCTCAGCTGAAGGGCCGAACACTGAGATTTAACATCACTGAGTACATCTACAACAAAATGACTCATGTACACGAGTCATCTCCCAGTGTTCACCTAAACGAGTCAACTCAAAGAATCAAAGAGTCGACTCCTTCTCTGATTATTTTAGTGTTGTGCTACAGGAACAGGCAGGACGTGCAGGTCACACTTCTTTCAAGTGCTTATTAGAGGAACTGGTCAGCTGCAAAAACAAACCCCCTTCCTTTTTTTTTGTCTAATTAGTCAGGGGGCCAAATGCCAACACACACACGCGCGCACACACACACACACACACACACACACACACACACACACACACACAGAGAAGTAGCACGTGCCTTCTGAATGTTTTATACAGTTCATTGTTCGACATGAATTGAACATTTAATAATTCATTGACTGGACAAGCAGCAGGATGAAATAAACATGATAGAGAAGTGTTTAATGTTGGTCTAACAAGCCACAAAACCCCGTCTGTAACCCAGAACACGATCATCACGTCATCACGGTACACACGGACGTGTAGTAAATAACTCTCTTCAACTTAAAAGATTCAAACAAAAAAACAATTCAAAAGTCAGCTTTACCTCTGACACTGGAGACTCCTTCCAGGTCTCATTAGAGGAAACTATACGAGCAGTCAGAGCACCTTCTGACCAATCAGAACGGAGCGAGACTATGGCGCTGTGGTACGAGTAGTGTTAATTAAAGTTTAATCTACACTAAGTAGGAGTGAGTTATTATAAGTTGTAGCAACTAAGTAAGGTTAGTTATTATGCTAATTAGTAGTATTTAAAAAAAACAATACTAAGTAGTAGTGTGTAGAATTTGACACTTTTCCCATAACACACAGAGTGGGAAACACCCAAACCGTAAAATACCACTTTAGCTAATACGAACTGAAAGAAGGACTCTGTTTCGCAGAAGTGCGTTTTTACATGCGATTATTTATTTTCGGGCGATGAACCCGAAGGCGTGTCGGAGAATTCGCGCTGCTCTGGCGGGAGCTGTAAAATATATTGCGTTTTAAATTCGGCCTTTCATTCCTCCTCTCTCTCTCCGTCTCACATCTCAATCCGAGGGAAAGATAAACATCGTAAAGTGGTTTCGGCCGTGTTCACTTTAATACCAAATCACTTGGGAAGTGAATCAAACGTGTAGTGTGTGTGTGTGGGGGGGGGGGGGGGGGTTTAAAAGGCTGAATGAATGAAGACTTATGTTACTTGGTTTTGGCTCTTAAATATATACAACACACACACACACACACACACACACACACACACAATGAGCTTCAATCAGACCTGAAATTTTGTACATGGCCTGATCAACATGTGTGTTCAAAGAAACCTGACTCTGATCTTCATAAATCCACGTGTGTGTGTGTGTGTGTGTGTGTGTGTGTGTGTGTGTGTGTGTGGTTGTGTAATCGTCATTATTGGTGTGTGTACTTTTTATAATGCAGAGGGTGTATAGTTGTGTAATTTTCAGAAGTTGTGTGTGTAGTATTTTAATCAGTGGTGTGTGTGTGTAGTTTTATCATTAAGGTTGTATGGGGTCTGGAGTTACATTTATTCATTCAGCAGAAACTTTTATCCAAATCGACTTACAAATGAGGAAATACAAGCAAAGTGATCTATCAAGCGGAGAACAATACGACTAGTAGTGTTCATTTTTTCCTGTTGTTTTTCAGGTTGTGTGTGTGTGGTTATGTAATGGTGTGAGGTTGTATGTGTGTGTGTGTGTGTGGTTGTGTAATGGTGTGAGGTTGTGTGTGTGGTTGTGTAATGGTGTGAGGTTGTGTGTGTGTGTGTGTGTAGTTGTGTAATGGTGTGAGGTTGTGTGTGTGTGTAGTTGTGTGTGTGGTTGTGTAATGGTGTGAGGTTGTGTGTGTCTGTGTGTGTGTGTGGTTGTGTAATGGTGTGAGGTTGTGTGTGTGTGTGTAGTTGTGTAATGGTGTGAGGTTGTGTGTGTGGTTGTGTAATGGTGTGAGGTTGTGTGTGTCTGTGTGTGTGTGTGTGTGGTTGTGTAATGGTGTGAGGTTGTGTGTGTGTGGTTGTGTAATGGTGTGAGGTTGTGTGTGTGGTTGTGTAATGGTGTGAGGTTGTGTGTGTGTGGTTGTGTAATGGTGTGAGGTTGTGTGTGTGTGTGTGTGTGTGTGTGGTTGTGTAATGGTGTGAGGTTGTGTGTGTGTGTAGTTGTGTAATGGTATGAGGTTGTGTGTGTGGTTGTGTAATGGAGTGAGGTTGTGTGTGTGTAGTTGTGTAATGGTGTGAGGTTGTGTGTGTGGTTGTGTAATGGTGTGAGGTTGTGTGTGTCTGTGTGTGTGTGTGGTTGTGTAATGGTGTGAGGTTGTGTGTGTGTGGTTATGTAATAGTGTGAGGTTGTGTGTGTCTGTGTGTGTGTGTGGTTGTGTAATGGTGTGAGGTAGTGTGTGTGTGGTTGTGTAATGGTGTGAGGTAGTGTGTGTGTGGTTGTGTAATGGTGTGAGGTAGTGTGTGTGTGTCTGTGTGTGTGGTTGTGTCTGTGTGTGTGGTTGTGTGTGTGTGTGTGGTTGTGTAATGGTGTGAGGTTGTGTGTGTGTGGTTGTGTGTGTGTGTGTGTGGTTGTGTGTGTGTGTGTGAGTGTGTGTGTGTGTGTGTGTGGTTGTGTAATGGTGTGAGGTTGTGTGTGTGTGTCTGTGTGTGTGGTTGTGTCTGTGTGTGTGGTTGTGTGTGTGTGTGTGGTTGTGTAATGGTGTGAGGTTGTGTGTGTGTGGTTGTGTGTGTGTGTGTGTGTGTGTGTGTGTGTGTATGTGTGTAGTTGTGTAATTGTTTGTGTAACTCTTACCCCTAACCCGTATTGTGTATTTATTCAGGGCGTGTCCCAGATTGAGATTTTCTCTGCTACACATTGCAGCTAATTTAAAAACTCTTCCCGGTTTCTTCAGCTAGCGACGCTCCATATCCACGACGTGCGTGACCACACCTGTAAAACATGTAGTATTAAACTACACTAACAACTCCACTACTATTTAACACAACACACTGACGGACAGAGAAGAGGAAACGCCCAGAGTGTAAAATACGACTCTTCTAACACAAAGTGAAAGAAGGACTGTGTGTAGTTTTATTAAGCTGGAGGCGTGTCGGAGATTTCCCGCTGGTCCGTCGGGAACGCTAAAATAAATCACACTTTAAATTCAGCCTTTCATTCCTCCTCTCTCTCTCCATCTCACGTCTCCATCCGAGGGAAAGATAAACAGCGTGACGTCGTGTTCACGTCACGTTCTCTACGCTCTACTTTAATACCACACCTGAGCATGCGTGATTATCTGTTCTGTGTTCATCTATATACAGTAATTACAGCCTTCTGATTGGTTGAGTATTTTCCACTCAGAAATGAACACGGGAATGTTCTGGAAGGTCCGGCTTTCCTACTTCCTGTACTGTTTAGACCCGTGTCCATTCAGGTACATGGACGATAATTACAAGTGTAGCAGCGTGCTAGCAACCACCTGGAATGTCATAGCAACCACCTAGCCATATGCTAGGAACCACCTGGATTAACATAAGAACAACCAAGCCACACTAATGCACCCACGTGGAATATCATACAAACATCCAAGCAACACCCTAACAACCACTTGCAATACCATAGCACTTGCCTACCATCACCCTTGCTGCAACCACCTAGCAACACCCTAGCAACCACCAGGAATAAGGTTGGACGTTTTTAGGCTAATTGTTTCTCTGGAGTTTTCTCCGTAGTAGAAATTAAAAGCATCAGGTGAATCATCGTTACAGACTCGACTCCGAACGACTCCGAATGACTCCGAGCGACTCCGAACGATTCCGAAGGATTCCGGATCACAGAGTTCACTCTCTTTAAAGATAAAGTTCCTTTACAGGATTTCCTGCTCCATCCGATTACGTTGTTCCAGAAACCCTTTGAAGTTGACAGACATTTGTGCTGTAGGAGTTTCAGCTGTGTCCCGCTGTACCCTGATGTTTCATTACTTTCCGTATCGACTCATTAAAGTGCTTTATGGATTCAGTCTGTGGGGTTCGAGAGCACGTTAATATAAAGCTGTACCTTCTGACCAAACAATCCAGAATCCAGCAGTGCTGTGGGATAAATCATTTGAAATAAAGACTGAGGTGCATTATTGCAGCTCGATGTTTCTAAGGCAATGTGTTTATCAGATTTTTTCTTTCGTTCTCCGTTGCAGGGAAATGGATCTCTGGTATGGTGTCAGAATCACAAGCAGTGTTCCAAGGTAATGTCCATTAAACACCATAATCTGTTCAGCTTTATTACATTATTACTAACAATGGCATTCCTTAAACCAGACCATTGACACACACACACACACACACACACACACACACACACACGTGTTTGAGGGACTTCAGTCAGACTACAATGGCGTGATTGTTGCACTTTTCTGTCCTATTTATTTTAGCAGTGTCAGTCACTCAGGGAAAAGTCGGACCTGGAAAATAAACAAGCGGAGACGGCGTGTCCTTTGCTTTTCTAGCACTTTCTTTTTGGGTCACGTCAGTTTCCTTTTACGTCGTGTGAGTGTTGTTGTTTTTTTTCTGTGACATGAATGATTTGCTTTTCAACTCGAGTCAAAGTTCATATATACAGGAAAGAGCAAAAATAACCAGCGTTAAGCTAAACACTTAACCAGAGCTAATAGCTGACTCGAGAACTGACTTTTATTATTGATGTGTGATGTCGTTACCTTGTTGCCTAGCAACTTGTTCAGTCCCCGAAACGTGAACCACGGAGGAATATAGCTTCGAGAGGCACTCGAAATCTCTCTCCCACTTTCCCCGTGGTTCGTGGCTGCCCGATCTGCCCGCCTCACCTCTCGGCTGCCGTGGCAACAGCACAGCTGCTTTTGTTTTGCTTTTTGACTTCCTTTTTAATTCTTCTCTCCACAGTGACTTTGTTTCCAGCTCGTGTTTGGATTCACGGCGTCTCGTTATCCTGAAGTTTTAAAAACTTTTAAGAACGTTTAAAAACTGCACTGGAATTTCAGTTACTTTAAATCACTGCCATTACAGGGCATGTGGAGAGAAACCTCCGTGTCTGAATGAACACAGATCCGCACAGCCACGCTACAGAATCTAGTGGAAAGCCTTCCAGAAGAATTCCAGATTTCCGATACTGCCGATTTTCCTGGAGTTATGTTTCCTCAGTTATTGCTCCCGTTAACAGCAGCTAGCATTGCAAACACAGGTACGGCAACTCGGTTCGGCTGTTACACCGTGCGTAAGAATTCAGTACGATATCAACGTGTGGAAGACAAGATGCTGGTTGTGGAACTGCGTTCTCACTCCCCAAATCCTGATCCACGCAGGAGGGTTTACACTCTTTCCTTTATAACACAAACTCTGGAAAATTAAAGTAAGCTGAGAGACAGAGAGAGAGAGAGAGAGACAGAGAGAGAGAGAGAGATGGGGGTGATGTCGCCTTCATTAGCATGCTGTTGCACCAACATTGGACTCCCAGAATGCACTGAGGCTTTTGTCCTTTTTTTGGTCATTTTGTTTCTTTATCTTTCAAAAGAGTTCCCTGTTAAAGAGAAGGACAGACAGACACAAAGAAAGAGAGAGACAAAGAGAGAGACAGACAGAGAGGGAGAGAGACAGAGAGAGAGAGAGTCGGAGAGACAGAGAGACAGAGAGGGAGAGAGAGAGATGGAGAGAGACAGAGAGAGAGAGATAGATAGAGAGAGGGGGAGAGAGAGAGACAGACAGAGAGAGAGAGAGTCACAGAGAGAGGGGGGGGAGAGAGTCGGAGAGACAGAGAGAGAGAGATGGAGAGAGACAGAGAGGGGGAGGGGTGAGAGAGAGTCGGAGAGACAGATAGACAGAGAGACAGAAAGGGAGAGAGACAGATGGAGAGAGACAGAGAGAGAGAGACATAGAGAGAGAGAGAGAGAGTGTGAGAGAGAGAGAGACAGAGAGAGAGAGAGAGAGAGACAGAGAGTGTGAGAGAGAGAGACAGAGAGAGAGAGAGAGAGACAGAGAGAGAGAGATAGATAGAGAGAGGGGGAGAGAGAGAGACAGACAGAGAGAGAGAGAGTCACAGAGAGAGGGGGGGGGAGAGAGTCGGAGAGACAGAGAGAGAGAGAGATGGAGAGAGACAGAGAGGGGGAGGGGTGAGAGAGAGTCGGAGAGACAGATAGACAGAGAGACAGAAAGGGAGAGAGACAGATGGAGAGAGACAGAGAGAGAGAGACAGAGAGAGAGAGAGAGAGAGAGTGAGAGAGAGAGAGAGACAGAGAGTGTGAGAGAGAGAGACAGAGAGAGAGAGAGAGACAGAGAGAGAGAGAGACAGAGAGAGACAGAGAGAGAGAGAGACAGAGAGTGTGAGAGAGAGAGACAGAGACAGAGAGTGTGAGAGAGAGAGACATAGAGACAGAGAGAGAGAGACAGAGAGAGAGAGAGACAGAGAGAGAGAGAGACAGAGAGAGAGACATAGAGAGAGACAAAGACAGAGAGTGTGTGAGAGAGAGACAGAGAGAGAGAGAGACAGAGAGAGAGAGAGAGACAGAGAGAGAGAGAGAGACAGAGAGTGAGAGAGAGAGACAGAGAGTGTGAGAGAGAGAGACAGAGAGAGAGAGAGACAGAGAGTGAGAGAGAGAGACAGAGAGTGAGAGAGAGAGAGAGAGAGACAGAGAGAGACAGAGAGAGAGAGAGACAGAGAGTGAGAGAGAGAGAGAGAGAGACAGAGAGAGAGAGAGACAGAGAGTGTGAGAGAGAGAGACATAGAGACAGAGAGAGAGACACAGAGAGAGAGACAGAGAGAGAGACAGAGAGAGAGACAGAGAGAGAGAGACATAGAGAGAGAGAGAGACATAGAGAGAGAGAGAGACATAGAGAGAGAGAGACAGAGACAGAGAGAGAGACAGAGACAGAGAGACTGGTTTGATTCTATTGAGAGACAAAAAAAAATCCTCTTAATATTTATCAGTGCAGTCAAATAAATGGATAGAGAGGCAGACTGACAGGGTAGGCAGACAGACAGACAGACAGACAGATGAGGCAGACAGACAGACAGGGCAGACAGACAGACAGATGAGGAAGACAGACAGGGCAGACAGACAGACAGATGAGGAAGACAGACAGGGCAGACAGACAGCTAAACTAGATGTTTTGTGCTCTGTGAACATAAGAAGTTTTACTTATCTGATGTTAGTAGACTGGAATGTAGAGTACTGCGTGGAATACTAAAGTGTAAAGAGGACGTAACTGTGAAAAGTGTAAAGGATTGCTGGAGTGTAAGGAACGTTGACATATATGGAATGCTGAAGTGTACGGAATACTAAACTATAAGGAATACTGAAGTATAAGGAATATGGGTGTGTATGGAATATTGAAGTATAAGGAATATGGGTGTGTATGGAACATGGGTGTGTATGGAACACTGAAGTATAAGGAATATGGGTGTGTATGGAACACTGAAGTATAAGGAATATGGGTGTGTATGGAACACTGAAGTATAAGGAATATGGGTGTGTATGGAATACTGAAGTATAAGGAATATGGGTGTGTATGGAACACTGAAGTATAAGGAATATGGGTGTGTATGGAACACTGAAGTATAAGGAATATGGGTGTGTATGGAACACTGAAGTATAAGGAATATGGGTGTGTATGGAACACTGAAGTATAAGGAATATGGGTGTGTATGGAACACTGAAGTATAAGGAATATGGGTGTGTATGGAATACTGAAGTATAAGGAATATGGGTGTGTATGGAACACTGAAGTATAAGGAATATGGGTGTGTATGGAACACTGAAGTATAAGGAATATGGGTGTGTATGGAACACTGAAGTATAAGGAATATGGGTGTGTATGGAATACTGAAGTATAAGGAATATGGGTGTGTATGGAACACTGAAGTATAAGGAATATGGGTGTGTATGGAACACTGAAGTATAAGGAATATGGGTGTGTATGGAACACTGAAGTATAAGGAATATGGGTGTGTATGGAACACTGAAGTATAAGGAATATGGGTGTGTATGGAACACTGAAGTATAAGGAATATGGGTGTGTATGGAATATTGAAGTATAAGGAATATGGGTGTGTATGGAATACTGAACTATAAGGAATATGGGTGTGTATGGAACACTGAAGTATAAGGAATATGGGTGTGTATGGAATACTGAACTATAAGGAATATGGGTGTGTATGGAACACTGAAGTATAAGGAATATGGGTGTGTATGGAATACTGAACTATAAGGAATATGGGTGTGTATGGAACACTGAAGTATAAGGAATATGGGTGTGTATGGAACACTGAAGTATAAGGAATATGGGTGTGTATGGAATACTGAACTATAAGGAATATGGGTGTGTATGGAACACTGAAGTATAAGGAATATGGGTGTGTATGGAACACTGAAGTATAAGGAATATGGGTGTGTATGGAACACTGAAGAGTACAGAGTATTGATGTTATAAAAAAGGAAAAGAACAGAAGCACAATACATATATGTTAATTGTAGTTCAAGAAGATTTCAGTGGCAGAGAGCAAACAAACTGCCATGAACCATACTCACCCTCTCAGACACACACACACAAATACACACACATGTACACACACACACACACACACACACACACACATACAGACACACACACCCACATATACAGATACACACACACACACACACACACACACACACACACACACACTTGATGTTCCAGTGCCTGTAGAAAGGAGAGGCGAGTGTTTGTTTGTTTTGGGGGACAGGACACACTTCAGAAGCACCTTTTGGTGGACATTTGAAGCACACAGCTAACAATGACTGTGAGAAAGACGGACGTGTCCGTGTGTGTGTCCGTGTGTGTGTGCGTGTGTGTGTGTGTGTGTGTGTGAACACATGAGAGAGTGCTCTGGAATCGGGTCAGTATGGTATGTAATGGAATGTAATGGTATCGGGTCAGTATGGTATGGAATGGAATGTAATGGAATGTAATGTATCGGGTCAGTATGGAATGTAATGGAATGTAATGTATCGGGTCAGTATTGAATGTAATGGTATCGGGTCAGTATGGTATGTAATGGAATGTAATGGTATCGGGTCAGTATGGTATGTAATGGAATGTAATGTATCGGGTCAGTATGGTATGTAATGGAATGTAATGTATCGGGTCAGTATGGTATGTAATGGAATGTAATGGTATCGGGTCAGTATGGAATGTAATGGAATGTAATGGTATCGGGGCAGTATTGAATGTAATGGTATCAGGTCAGTATGGTATGTAATGGAATGTAATGGTATCGGGTCAGTATGTAATGGAATGTAATGGTATCGGGTCAGTATGGTATGTAATGGAATGTAATGGAATGTAATGGTATCGGGTCAGTATGGTATGTAATGGAATGTAATGGTATCGGGTCAGTATGGTATGTAATGGAATGTAATGGTATCGGGTCAGTATGGTATGTAATGGAATGTAATGGTATCGGGTCAGTATGGTATGTAATGGAATGTAATGTATCGGGTCAGTATGGTATGTAATGGAATGTAATGGTATCGGGTCAGTATGGAATGTAATGGAATGTAATGTATCGGGTCAGTATGGTATGTAATGGAATGTAATGGTATCGGGTCAGTATGGTATGTAATGGAATGTAATGGTATCGGGTCAGTATGGTATGTAATGGAATGTAATGGTATCGGGTCAGTATGGTATGTAATGGAATGTAATGGTATCGGGTCAGTATGGAATGTAATGGAATGTAATGTATCGGGTCAGTATGGTATGTAATGGAATGTAATGGTATCGGGTCAGTATGGTATGTAATGGAATGTAATGGTATCGGGGCAGTATTGAATGTAATGGTATCGGGTCAGTATGGTATGTAATGGAATGTAATGGTATCGGGTCAGTATGTAATGGAATGTAATGGTATCGGGTCAGTATGGAATGTAATGGAATGTAATGTATCGGGTCAGTATGGTATGTAATGGAATGTAATGGTATCGGGTCAGTATGGTATGTAATGGAATGTAATGGTATCGGGTCAGTATGGTATGTAATGGTATCGGGTCAGTATGGAATGTAATGGAATGTAATGGTATCGGGTCAGTATGGTATGTAATGGAATGTAATGGAATGTAATGGCATCGGGTCAGTATGGTATGTAATGGAATGTAATGGTATCGGGTCAGTATGGAATGTAATGGTATCGGGTCAGTATGATATGTAATGGAATGTAATGGTATCGGGTCAGTATGGTATGTAATGGAATGTAATGTATCGGGTCAGTATGGTATGTAATGGAATGTAATGGAATGTAATGGCATCGGGTCAGTATGGTATGTAATGGAATGTAATGGTATCGGGTCAGTATGGAATGTAATGGTATCGGGTCAGTATGATATGTAATGGAATGTAATGGTATCGGGTCAGTATGATATGTAATGGAATGTAATGGTATCGGGTCAGTATGGTATGTAATGGAATGTAATGGTATCGGGTCAGTATGGTATGTAATGGAATGTAATGGTATCGGGTCAGTATGGAATGTAATAGAATGTAATGTATCGGGTCAGTATGGTATGTAATGGAATGTAATGGTATCGGGTCAGTATGGTATGTAATGGAATGTAATGGTATCGGGTCAGTATGGTATGTAATGGAATGTAATGGTATCGGGTCAGTATGGTATGTAATGGAATGTAATGGTATCGGGTCAGTATGGTATGTAATGGAATGTAATGGTATCGGGTCAGTATGGTATGTAATGGAATGTAATGGTATCGGGTCAGTAGCGGAGTGAAGGGTTTGGAATAGTTATTGGTGTATCTTTATGGCTTTCTTGTGGTTTTTCCGCTTCATCTGTGTGTAGAAATGAGAACACACAGCCCTGAGGAACTCCTACAGTTTCTTTATGATTTCTGTGTGTATTTATTGGGACTGGTGTTGGAACAGATTAGAACCGTGAGCAGAACCAGCAGCACCGAGTCCGAGCCACTAGAACACACTCGTTAGCTTCTCTGGAGGTTTTAATGGATGGTAAGGAAACAGGTTTTAGTATTTGTTGAAGAGAGTAAAGGTTCCTGCTCGGTGACATGTTTGGTTTTGTTTATTTTTCTACAGAGCGGGAGGTTTCATGAAGTTTTAATGCGAAGCGTTAATCTTCTCCAGCTTGTTTACTCGGCTCATAAATTACCCACGATCCTCCGATTGTGGATCGCATGAATAATTCATTCTTTCTATTCTTTCTCACTCGTCCTCTTTCTTTTTTCTCTCTCAGAGAGGCCTCTTTGTTCTCAGTGTCTTCCGGCTGCATTTAAATCAATAATTAAAGAGAAGAATTTCCGTTTGATGTCACCTGCTAACTTCCCCTGTTTCTCAAAATTACTGCTGTAATGCTTTATAGAGAAGTGTTGTTGCAGTTCAACTTCTGAAATCTTTCTGTGTGTGTGTGTGTGTGTGTGTGTGTGTGTGAGAGAGAGAGAGCATTATTTTCTTCACTTGTTGTGCATGTACACAGAACTCTCTCAGAATTAATTTTTTTTTCCCCCATAAAAAATTAGGAAAAAATTATGTAAATAACACATTACATACAATAATTAAATTTGTCCACGCAAATGAATGTTTGAAAATATTCATCTTTGTTGAAGAAAAGTTGATCACTCCATAGTGGATTTCATGGAGCTTTTTGTAGTTCCTGAGGCCAAAATTGCTTTATTTTGCTGCAGCTTTTTAAAAAATTGCAATGCAGCTTGTGGAGTTTTTTTGTGCTTTTTCTTTTTTTTTTTGGAAAACGACTCGAATCGGCGAAATCGCACTTCCACAAAATCGTCCTGCGCTCTTGTACAGTGATGTTTGTTGGTAAATGAGAGCTTTTAGCTGTACTCGTGTTCAATGCATGTGAATGGACGCACGCTTTGACTGAATAAACGTTGTGATGGTGTCACATGACGCGTCTCAGCCCCAAATAAATCTGCAGTAATTTTGAAAAATTGCCTTGATAATTGCGGAGTTTGTTTGATTTTGCGTTAATTTCTGCGATCACAAAATCCTGGAGGGACGGACTTACAGAATACTTACACTCATGGAAAAGTGAAGTGTAATGAATACTGTGAGACTGAGAATAATACTGAACTGTAGATAATACTGAACTGTACAGAGTACTGAAGCATAGAGAATACTTAGGTGTAGAGAGTACTGAAGTGTAGATAATACTGAACTGTACAGAGTACTGAAGTGTAGATAATACTGAACTGTACAGAGTACTGAAGCATAGATAATACTTAGGTGTAGAGAGTACTGAAGTGTAGATAATACTGAGGTGTAGAGAGTACTGAAGTGTAGATAATACTGAACTGTACAGAGTACTGAAGTGTAGATAGTACTGAAGTGTAGATAATACTGAACTGTACAGAGTACTGAAGTGTAGATAATACTGAGGTGTAGATAATACTGAAGTGTAGATAATACTGAACTGTACAGAGTACTGAAGTGTAGATAATACTGAACTGTACAGAGTACTGAAGTGTAGATAATACTGAGGTGTAGATAGTACTGAAGTGTAGATAATACTGAAGTGTAGATAGTACTGAAGTGTAGATAGTACTGAACTGTACAGAGTACTGAAGTGTAGATAATACTGAGGTGTAGATAGTACTGAAGTGTAGAGAGTACTGAAGTGTAGATAATACTGAACTGTACAGAGTACTGAAGTGTAGATAGTACTGAAGTGTAGATAATACTGAACTGTACAGAGTACTGAAGTGTAGATAATACTGAACTGTACAGAGTACTGAAGTGTAGATAGTACTGAAGTGTAGATAGTACTGAACTGTACAGAGTACTGAAGTGTAGATAGTACTGAAGTGTAGATAGTACTGAAGTGTAGATAATACTGAACTGTACAGAGTACTGAAGTGTAGATAGTACTGAAGTGTAGATAGTACTGAACTGTAGAGAGTACTGAAGTGTAGATAATACTGAGGTGTAGATAGTAATGAAGTGTATGAAAACTGCACTCCTATTTTAAATACTATCCTATAGAACAAAATTACAAACTAATCTTTATTATTGAACAAAATGGACTTCATTGTTCATGAGTCATTCATTTCACACATATAACTCCGCCTACATATGATAGCCACACCCACTTAACTATTTGCTTAGTTTTCTTCAGCCTTTCTGATTGGATGATGTTCATCTCACCAGTGATGCTGGTAATAACTGCTAGTTTGTTGAAATTATTGTGATAATTTTCAGGAAAATATTACAGTCAGTACCTTATTCAGTCAGTACACTGATCAGTCAGTACCTTATTCAGTCAGTATATTGATCAGGCAGTACCTTATACAATATGCACACATCAGTCAGTACAGTAAGCATAAACATATCGTCTCTAAGTAGCTTGCAAATTGGATTTCATTTATTAAACAGTACATTAAAAAACTGCTAGGATTTTTATTCAAAGTTTATATGCTAATTTGTTTGTTCATGTTTTAGCAAAACTACTGTATTAAGTCTATACCTAATAATCACAGACTGGGTGCAGAAAAACTCTAAAGCTTATGAGTTTAGCTTGTGGTTATGGACCAGGGCACGAGCAGAGCCATGAGCTTCTTTCTTTCAGCCCTTTCATTTCACTTTCTTCCCTTTCTTTCTCAGTATCTCTTCATTCTCTAAACACACAGACATGTTGCATTAGCATTCATCTTAACAAGCCAAAATGACACAGGCTGAACTAGCAGCTACACCAGCCGAGTGTTACTCTTATTCACGTTCACGTTATTAATGTGAGCATACCATTGTCGATATATTCTGTGGAATGTGCTGCTATGAAAGTCATCTTTATTTACATGGCATTGCTTTTGCTTTTTGTTATTTTTCTTTAGTGTCTGGAGCCCTGTAAAGCATCATGGGATCTCAGAGAGAACGAGTGTCAGGATTTGTGTGAGGTATCGCTATGCTTTTCTAATAAAGTTATGCTAATGAGGATATGTAATGCGTTATGCTAATGCGTACTGTCCGAGCTCTGATTCTCTCAATACTCCCTCTTTCCCATTTCCAGACTGTCTTCCCGAATAAACAGTCCGAGTGCGTGGTGAGCTGTGAGTTTTTCCTCTCGGTGGAAACAGTGAAGCAGGGGGCGTGTCCAGCTCCGGAGCGAGCGAGCGGATTTGCTGCCGCATGTGTGGAGAGTTGTGAGAGCGACGCCCACTGCTCCTCTCACAAGAAGTGCTGCTCGAACGGCTGCGGACGGACCTGTCAAACGCCCAGGAACATTTATAAAGGTACGATTACCTAGCACGGACTTCATTCACGGACATTCCACAACATTAAACGTAAACATAAAGGGATAAAAAGTACTGAATAGATAGCAGTACCCTATAGAAAACGTATTAGTTGACTACTGGTTAAGGAGAACTTTCCGGTCTCATTCACCGCTAGTCTTATAAATCTACAGATCGCTCTTTATGTACCTCTTTGCAAGAAGTGCGTAATTGGTTCTTTTTTCTTTCCTTTTATTGTGATGGGGGCTGGAGGGGGTGTAATTTGTGTGAAGCTGTAAAGCATTAAACTTGAAATTGAGCATCGCACCCAAATCGCTGTCAGATGTGGGAACCTGCAGGTGGAGGACCTTTAACTCTGGTGTGTCCTTCACTGAGATTTGAAATGGAACGTGACCTTTTCCCTCAGAGGAAAGGTCATTACGAGCCTCTTTCTCTTCGAGTCTCAAAAGCAGCATGTTTCTATCTTCTGTTGATACCATTCTGTTTCAATCTCTGTTTACTGCTTTATCGATTGACAAGGGCCAATTAAATCATTACTGTTTATAAATCATTACTGTTTATAAATCATTACTGTACACGGGTGTAAAAGAGATTACCTGGATTCCCTGAGCTGAGGTAGATGTGCACTGATTGTGTTCGCAGAAGTTGGGCCACACTTGAAACTATTTTAATCAGGCGGACATTCTGGTCACTTGTGCTCTAGGATGTGTGTCCATGTGTGGCCATGTGACCAAATTAGAAAGTGTGACTGCATGACGCTGGCAGAATTGTTTGCTCAGATTGTGTTCTAGATCGTTTTTGGGTTTTCTGAGTAATCTGTGGTCTGTAAGTAAGGAGGACAGCCACAGAGCTCCAGCCATGGACGAATTTCCAGTTCTCTTGTTGCTCATGACTTTGGGTGAGGAAAGATATGGTTGTTTTAGTTTCTGTTCATCATGCTTCAAAGAATTAACAAGAAGCTCGGAAAGCTCCAGATGCGTTAATCAGGCCGAATGGCATCACAGCAGACTCACAGTGCCCTGAAGTAGTGATGAAGTTTCCTCACAAATGCACTGTGAAGGTCGAGGTAAACGAAGATTTTGGCCCCATATTCTTGTAAAGGTTCTGCTGGCAGAGTTTATCTCCCTGCCACTGATACAGGAACATAGAGTCCCGTGGTGATGATGTAATTCTGCAGCTTTTAAATAATTCTCATTTAGGTTCAAGATCATTTTCTGAGCATCGGGGCTTTCAGCTTGAGTGCATGATGTCATGATGTGGAAGAGCCAGACATGTGGGACACATGTGGCAGGCCACCAAGTTTCGAGCTGTTAAACATCCTCATTGCCGCATGAAAGAGCGGGGCTCAGCTGGGCCAACGAGCCGAAACCTAGGATCAGAAGGTTACGTGACTAAAACCGAAATGGACTTGATATGTAGCATACCACACTCGGATCGCGGTTATGATAACCTTGTTGATCAGCTTCCAGGGGAATGGGCGTGAATTTGCGATGGGGACACCTGGTAAAGCGGGAAAGGCATGGCTGTTCATATCTGCAAGCAAGTCCAGATGAGCAGTCTACTTCTTTTTTTTTTAACTGGCGCTTCATCGCACTCACATTCTGCGTCTAGCGTGAATAACTTCAGTATAACGCACAGACAAGCACCTCCTCTGTTTCAGAGACAATAGGGGCAGTTGAAGCCATGGTTATGGTAGCTGGAAATAAACTGGGGCTATTTTGAGCATGCAGGAATCTGACTGGCTGTGTCCTGCCACCGTGGACGTGAAGGTTTTTTGTGCTTTTATTCACAGCAGGTGATCACACTATTGTGTCGTCTCAAAGCATTTTTATACACATATATATTTTTGTCTGCCTTGCTGTTATTTTCGAGCTCTTGCTAAGAGACCTTGAGTCTACGATGTTCACGCAGACTTCTGTCTGGCCACTATACCCATCCTATTATCCATTTGCTAGCAACCTTGATGATCAAATGTGTGTTTATTTCATTGAGAATGAGTGTGTTAGGAAGACTTTGTCTCCTGCAGTAAGGAAACAGAGGAAGAGGTATGCAGGACGTGGCTGCCATTACTGCCATACAGCTTGTTAGTGACTGGAATTGGGCTGCGTGCCTCGATGGACTTCTGAGTGGCGGTAAGGCCTGAGGAGTTTCCCGTGCACAGAGACGACAGACGATTACAAACTTTCAAGATGAAGCACGAGTGCAGAACTTAAACAAATAGACTGGCAAAGCTTAAGGCTCGGCGATGTGACTGACAGAGTGGCGTGTTTATGGTGGTTTAGCTAACGAGCTACAGCTGCGTTTCATTAGCGGCTCTGAAAAGGATTTCTAAACTGTGATGGACAGACAGCGAGGGCATTGCTGTGAGGCGGCGTTCCCCTTGTCTTCACACTTTTACATTTTATTAAACATTACACATTTCTTTTCCTCTCAAAGCTCCGTATGTAAATATGTAAAGATGTTTAATTTATTGCACGTGGAAGCGTTTATTGCAGCTTTAAGGGTTAAATGTTTGGGGGAAATGTGGTTTGTGTGCACACACGTAGCTTTTTATGAACACTGAACTAAAAGCTGTAAAGTCTGTGTGTGTCTTCATGCGAGTGAATCGCATCGATCCTGGAAAAACTCAGAGAGACATACATGAGGCTAACATTAACATTAACATTATGCTCTAGCGGAATATTTCTGGTGCTTTGAGTCCTGCACCAAAACTCTGTATGATTATTAAAGCCCTTTGAAGAGGTGATGAGAGAGAGAGCTGTGTGAGGGCTGAGAGAGACCTTCTTAAGGTTCTACAGTGGAAAGTAGAAACTTAATGGCAAAAACTAGACAGTGTGTTTGTGTAAACAGATAAAATAACTCTGTGTTTCAGGTGTTCCTCTGAAGCCCAGGAACGAACTGACATTTCTGGAGTTGCCGTCAGGACAGCTGGAGGTCCGCTGGTCTTCAAAGTTTAACGTTTCAGTAGAGCCGGTGGTTTACGTTGTACAGCAGCGTTGGAATTACGGCATCCACCCGAGTGAGGACGACGCAACGCCGTGGCAGGACGTGGCACAGGTTCACACACTGCTTCGGTTTCAACTTTTGTTTGCAGATGTACCAGATTAGAGAGGCGCAAAAATATTACTGCACTATAATGCGCCACATCATTTGCATATTTGTACTGACTTCATGTGTGTATTTATAGCGTACCACATCATTTGCATATTTATAGCGAACTACATCATTTGCATATTTATAGCGCACTACATCATTTGCATATTCGTAGTTTCATCGGTTGCATACTTATAGCACTGCACATTTGCATATTTGTAGTTACCTAATTTGCATATTTATAGCGCACTACATCATTTGCATATTTGTAGTTATATCATTTGCATATTTATTGCACACTACATCATTTACATATTTGTTGCACACTACATCATTTGCATAATTATAGTTCCTTCATGTGCATGTTTATAACCCGTCACATCATTTGCATATTTATTGCAAACTACATCCTTTGCTTATGTGTAGTTGAATAATTTGCATATTTGTATATAAATATGCAAATGTTGAATCTACAAATACACAAATGATGCACTAAATCAGGCACTGGATGCTTTTTCGCACTGGGTCACAGCCTGATTTACATAGAAAAAGGGGCGGAGCCTCCAGAGCGTGATGCGATTGATATTTTATTAAAAAGCTGACACACCCAGTGACAATGCCTCTACATTGTTGTGTGGCATCTAAAAGTTTAAACCGAATATGTTTGGGGTTTGAGATGACATATCACGCAACAAAACTTTCATTTTTGTCACATGGTTTCCATGGCAGCCAGCTTCCCTCTATTGTGTTCACCTGTTTCGTGTTAGTTCTTGATTAGTTTGTCTGTTTAGACCCGTGTGTTTGTTGTGAAGTCTCGTCGAGTGTTTCGTACGTTACCAAGCCGTAAAAACGTCACTGACCTACCAACGTCAGCTACTACATACACAAGTGCACAGTGTATAGTATACAGACCTGTTGACCTGTCTTACTGTTTTTGTGTTTGTTTTTGTTCAGGTCACAGAAGAGCGTGTCGAGTTGGCGGAGATCAGAGCCACTCGGTGGTACCAATTTCGTGTAGCGGCTGTGAACATACACGGCACTCGCGGATTCACGGCGCCAAGCAAACACTTCCGCTCGTCCAGAGGTGTGTGTTTGTTATTATTTCTGCTCAATAAAACACGCCATAAAGATTTACAGTGGTGACACACCGTCTCCTCGCCTCCTTTCCGTCCTTTCTGCAGATTTTACAGAAATTCCAGCATAACACTTCATTTTAATAATATACTATATTTTCATCTCAGTGATTTACATATTTAAATTAGCGACGGGTTTCTAATACACAGGAGACTGTGTGTGTGTGTGTGTGTGTGTGTGTGTGTGTGTGTGTGCATGCCAAGAAATGAGGTAAGTTGTCTGTTCTCTTTCACTCAGACCTCTGAAACAGATTAGGGTGTGTGTGTGTGTGTGTGTGTGTGTGTGTGTGTGTGTGTGTGTTAAATGTAAAGCAACATGAAAGAGTGTTTGCAACACACACCAGATCTCCAGGCCTTTCTTTCCACACACACTAACCTCAATTAATTTCATTTAACCAGATTGTACACGCCCTTATAATCATTTCCAAACTGCACATGTGGGCGGGGCTGTAGCGATATCCGTCATACGCTGAATTCTGGACTGTGATTGGTCAGAAGGTGTTGATGCATTTTGAAGAGCAGCAGCTCCGGCACTTGAAGTTTTCCGGCATCTTCAGGACAGAGCAGTAACAGTGATCAGCTCCGACTTGGTATCTCGTGTGTCGTTGATTATTATAACAGTTTTATGTTCTAATAAGATCGTTAATGTTTAAGTTCTGTAGATGAAAGAGAACACAAGCTCTGTTCACTGATTAATAGTAATCAATCTTGCAGAGTTCATTCATTAGTAAATAATGAGACATGTATCATTGGCAGTAATCACACACACACACACACACACACACACAGAATCAGCTCACGTTACGTCCCTGCTTTTCTCTCGACGAGGCCGTTCATATGATTTTAATTTGCCGTCGTTTGCCCTGTATTTATTTAGCACTGCTACGGTTATCCTGCTAGCGAACGGTAATTATTTTCAGATGGGAGTAAAAATAAAAACTGCGTGATTGTTCAAGCGTGCGCGTGTCTGAGTTTACGTCACGTCTCAGACACGAAGAGTTCCTGTTCTGCGTCCTGAATGGCATTAAAGGAACAGTTCAGTCACGACTGTAGCGTAAACCGAAATGATTTGGGATTATTTTATCCCTCAGCGCTGTTCAGTTCTGGATTCTGATTGGTCAGAAGGTGTTGATTCATTTTCTATAACAGAGGCTCTGATGGAAATCACGTTTCTTTCTATGGTTCTGTTTCTATCGTAACGGTTGAACGTATAAACAAAGAATCGTGATTGGTACGATGATATAAATCACTTCGTCTGTACAGGCCCATCTACAGACGTCTGAAATCTGAAAGCCACGCCTCCTAAGTGCCGTGTTCTAGTTTTAAACATCAACCTGAATCTCCTTCTCTCCGTCTCAGATCCGTCTCCTCCTCCACGCCCATCCGGACTTAGGGTGTCCAACATAACGGCGGACGGCGGCGGTTCGGTGATGGCACATCTGGCCTGGACGCTTCCCGAAGAGCCGGATGTCCCCATCCATCATTTTAAGATCTCCTGGAGCTGGAACGTCGCCGGAAAAACCACCATTCCTTCCATAAAGAAGAGGAGGAAGACCATCGATGGGGTAAACTGACCTGAAAATAAAAATAAAGCACACCCACTCTGCTTTTGAGTCTGTTCCAATTGCCCAAGACATACTGTCCATACTGTCCGGCTGTGTTTGTCTCCCACTGTCCATGTAAGGTCGTAGTTTCCTGTTCTCCTTCTCTTCATCTCAGTGATGATCAGTATAAACAACGTTAAAGAGGAATCCCAACGGACCCTCCCTGTGATGTGTGTGTGTGTGTGTGTGTGTGTGTGTGTGTGTGTGTGTGTGAGCTCACTAG
>NC_071260.1:33878172-33905672 GCF_023375685.1 Ictalurus furcatus | reverse complement strand
CACGTGGGCGGATGTAACGGTGGCGAATCGGGAGAACAGCCTTCCGAACAGCATCGTGTCCCAGTCACAGATCCTCCCTCCGGTGAGTTCCCGAGTAGAGTTTACGCTTCAGGACTGCAAAATTATCTTTATTTCTTTCTTTCCTGTTATTATTTTGTGTTCAATGTTTTTTTCATTTGGCCTTTCTTTTCTTTTTCACAAAGGAACTACCACGTTTTTATTCAAACAGGAGTTTTTTAGTGTCATAAATTCCTGATTTATGGCTTGTCTTCAGGAGACATCCTGTATTGTGGCTTTTCTAAGTCAGAACTTCCTGTTGTGTGGCTTCTTATTTAGAGTCAGAACTTCCTGTTTTAGTTTTTTTTCAGGAAACTTCCTGTTTTGTGGCATTTTCAGTCAGAACTTCCTGTTCCTGTTTTCAGAGTCATTATGTGGGGGTTTTTTAGTAATAACTTCCTGCGTGTTTATGTTGTGCTTTTTCCCCCAGGATCATAACTTCCTGCAGGTCTTGAATCTCAGGCCTGTGTCCTCCTATAGATTAGAGGTGCAGGTCATCACCAGTGTAGGAGAAGGTCCTGCTACCATGAAGGTTTTCCACACGCCCAGTGTTTCCTCAGCCGTGCACCACAGTAAGCTCCTCACACACTGGTTCAGCGGGTTTTAACCTGCTTAATGTTTGGTCCACGCTCCGTATGTAAATATAAATCCATCCTGATCAAGTTCTCATTTCTCGAAGGGCCCAAACTTCGTCAGCACTCAGGACATCAGAAATACTCATCAGAAAGACACTGAGAGACCAGAACACCTTCAGAAAACCTCAGCGTCTTACAGACAATCTCTTGGACTGATTCCTTCACTGAAGAACTACTTCTGTGTTTGGTTCTGGACTGGTTCTCCTGCTGAAATGAAATCTTGGCTGTGAGATCTTCTGAGGACCCCGATGGCAGAAATGGTCATGGTTCTGGTTCTCCTGGTAAAACTGGTTCTTGTGTGGTTTTCCTGCTATGATTTGATCTGGACTAGCATTTGGCGGTGCAAGTTCTGGACCGGTTTTCCTTGTAAAGCTAGTTCTGGTGTTGGAGCTGAACTAGTTCATAGTCTGTCAATACAAGATCTGGACCGGCTCTGCCAAAGGAACAACTGGATCTGGACTGGTTCTTCTCCTAAAACTGGATCTGATCTGCTTTGTTTTCGGTACTGTGTATACTGACAGAACTGGTACTAGAAGTGTATTGTGGGCTGGGTCTCCTTCTGACAACACTGATTCTGCACTGTTCTTCTGGCTACAAAGTTATGGACTGGTTCTCCTAATGAAACTGGTTCTACTTCTGGAACTTGTCCAGAACCCGGTTCTGAAAGGTACTAGACTACTCATAGAAATAAAATAAAATAAAAAAATGGAAGTATGTTTTTTTTTTTTTAAGTGAGAATAAAATATTTTTCTACTACATGCTGAGGTTTGAACAGATGAATGTATCTTCAGAAACGTGGAACTTTAGCAGTTTTGGACTGGAAAATGTTCAAAACTAAAACAAGAACATCTCCTTACTTTTTTAAACTGTAAATGAGTTGAAACGCATGTCCGGTGTTGTCCTTTACTGAAATAATGTGTGAATATTTTCCACTAACAGATTAACAGAGAGCCGATATGAGGAATATTACTGCGCATATTGTTTATTAATAACTTTATAACTTTGGGATGGATTAAACTGATAAAATGGTCGAAAATGTTCTTGGAGAACATATTTGCGATATCAATATTTATTTATGTGTGTACTTTTTGAGTGGTGTATGTGTGTATTGTACTCTCCTGGGGCTTTTCCCCCTGAAACTGACAAGTCCTGGTAAAGAGGTTTTGTATAAAGTGAAAAGTGTAAATATAGTATATTTTTGGCAGTTAGACCTTGTACATATTATTCAGTAATAAAATTATACCTCAGTCCATTTACCTCAGAATATTTCCTCTACTGAAGTATGTTAGCAGTGATTCATTTTCTGAAGGAGTAAAAAAAAAAAACAGTCGAAAGTTGTTATTATTACTGATGTGTTGTGCTATTTGATAAAGAATGATTTTAAGCATTCCTGTCAGGGGAAAAATAAAATTTCATTTTTTAAATTCATTTTTTAATTAATTCAAGGTTTCCTTTAACTGACATCATTTTTATTTAAACTGAAATATGAATTAAAATGTCACTATTACTGTTTCCGTTTGCTAATCAGAGCTTTTCTATGCTAATTAGCCGATTGCTGTGGTTTAGCCATTCGCCAAATTCCTTCAAAAACCTCTAAATTAGCCTTAAATTAGATCTCATCTTTGATAATGATGCTGTTTTGCTTTTGTTTGTTCTTTTTTGGAATAAATATACTTTTTAAAAGCTGCTGATTTGTGCTTTAGTGCACTCATTAGCTTTGCATATGCTAGTAAAATTAGCATATTTTCTAGTAAGCTGTTTTGATAACACCGTAAAGCATTAAATAAAAAAAAAAATATGGTTGTTGTTTTGTTTTTTTTAGCTTTTTTTCTTAGCCCTTCATTGGCTAGCCCTGCACTGTCATGCTACGCTAACCAGTTTCATCTGCATGCTAACAAATTTACTTTCAGTAGCTTGGCAGGCTGTTTAAAATAAATCACTTACTTTAACTAATGAAAGATAAGATGGCAGATGTTGATATGTATGTATTAAAGTGGCTTTAGTAGGAAAAAAGGCTCATTTAAGTCCATTTTTGATATTTAGAAGAAAAAAGGAACCTTTTACTCTTTGTAAATCTGTGTCCTTCTTTCTGATGTTGATTAGACGTGTAGATGCCCAGAGGCTCAGCATGTTTCTTGTTAAGATTAGAGACTAGTAAAAAGTCTTTTTTTAATGTTCCCTCCATTTCTAATGGAGAGCAGGATACGTTCAGCCTTATCTCCTCTGCTTTGCCTGTGCTCCTGTTCAAACAGCAATGTGCTGTCTATTTTCAGGAGACGCTTTGGGCACAGCAGCTCTCTTAAGAAGCTTTCTGATGAACTAACAGGAGCATCGTTCATCTCCCGGCGCATTGAGAGGTCCTGTGCTGGTGCTTTGGTCTCAGCTCGAGCAAATTCCATCCACTAGATAGCTAGTTTAGTTTTGCAATTTATGTAGTCACATTAGCTTGCTAGTTTTGTACATTAGCTTGTTAAATTAGTTAGCAAGTTAAGTTTTGTAACTTAGCGTGTTCAGTAGCTAAATTTTGTAAGCTACTTAAATTAGCTAGCTAGCTGTTTTATTATTACTAATGTGACCTAGCATTCATTTTAACAGGGTTATTAAACATTACCTCATCAGCAAGCCAATGTCTTGGTGTGCCTGAGTTAGCAGAATATTGTCCTTATGACTGACTGCTTAGCGACCTACAGTGACTCCTCATGCATTCTCAGGTATGATGAACTGTGGTCAGCTTTATATATATATATATATATATATATATATATGAATGAATGAATGCCTTTTATTGTCACTATACACATGTACAATGAAATTAAGAGCCACTCCTTTTTGTTTCGTGCCAACATGTACATAAAATAAACAAGAAGAATAAATAAGATAAATAAACAGATAAATAAACAAGATAATAAACAAGATAAATAAACAAGATAAACAAGATATTGGGGCGGATGGGGGAGGTACTATGAGATGCACAGTTTTGAGACACTATATACATATACTGTGAAATCAGTACATGTATGTGTTTAGAATGGTTATAGCTTTTGGGAAAAAACTATTCTTAAATCTATTAGTCCTTGTTTTGATGCACCTGTAATGTCTCCCTGAGGGCAACAGATTAAACAGATCAGAGCCAGGGTGAGAGCTGTCCTTAATGATGGTCTTTCCTCTGCTGAGGCAACGGGAGGTGTAAATATCCATCAGGGAGGGGGGAGGGGGGAGGGCAGCCAATGATCTGTGCTGCTCTTACTACTCTCTGAAGCCTCTCCATGTCTGCCGCGGTGCAGCTACCGTACCACACCATGATACAGTATGTCAGCAGGCTCTCGACGGACAAGCGGTAGAAGATCAGCAGCTGATTGGGGTCCAGATTGTACTTCCTGAGAACCCTCAGGAAGTGTAGCCGCGTTTGAGCCTTCTTAATAACCGCTGTGATGTTGTCCGTCCAGGAGATGTCTGCAGAGATAAGGACGCCAAGAAACCGGAAGGTGTGGACCCTCTCCACACACTCACCATTGATGAAAAGGGGGGCTAGCTCAGTGTTGTGCTTCCTGAAGTCTACAATGAGTTCCTTGGTTTTCTTGGTGTTTAGAGCCAGATTGTTCTTTGAACACCAGGCTGCCAAGTTCAGGACCTCCTCTCTGTAGGCTACCTCATCTCCTTTTGGGATGAGTCCGACCACTGTGGTGTCGTCAGCAAACTTGACGATAAGATTATGATTGTGGACCGGACTACAGTCGTACGTGTAGAGACAGTACAGGAGGGGGCTCAGCACACAGCCCTGTGGAGAACCTGTGCTCAACGTGCGAGTGGAGAAGAGGTGGGGTCCGAGTCTCACTGTCTGAGACCGGTTGGTGAGAAAGTCCTTTATCCAGGCACATGTGAGGGGGGGGAGGCCAAGACCAATTTGGTGATGAGAATGTCCGGAATGATTGTATTAAAAGCCGAACTGTAATCCACAAAAAGCATCCGGACGTAGCTCTGTTGCTGCTCTAGATGTCTCAACACGGAGTGGACAGCTACGGCGATAGCATCCTCTGTGGATCTGTTTGCGCGATATGCAAACTAATAAGGATCGAAGTCTGGGGGGAGGTAGTCCTTGATGTGCTGTAGAACCAATCTCTCAAAGCACTTCATGATAACTGGAGTGAGGGCCACAGGACGATAATCATTTAGGCTAGTGGTGGGCGACTTCTTTGGCACTGAAATGATTGTGGCTGACTTTAGGCATGACGGGATGACTGCTTGGGCCATATATATATATATTGTAGGGAAATAGCCCATGAGGGGTGGGGAGGTGTGAGGGGTGAGTGTGTGTGGGTTTGCGTGCGGCTGGCATTGCAGAGTTCTTCCGGGGGCGTGTCGGAGCTTCCCGGAAGCGTGAGGGCTTTCTCGTGTCGTCAGTCAAAGCCGCGTGTGTGTTCAGCGAGCAGCGGCCTCGTCTGGATCCGAGTCATCTGGAAGAGAGAACACATACACACACACGTACACAGAGAGAGAGAGAGAGATCGCAATTAGTAAATGCCAAAGTCAAACAAGTAACGGGTATTGGAGAGAAGCGACGCGCACATGTCACAAAAGATACTTCTCTCTGGATGAGCGGAAGAGTGGCCTCTTATACTCTTCCCTCGTCTGCTGGATGGTGGATTTTTTCTGATCGGCTCACCAATCACCGGCCAGAGGGGTGTCGGCGGCTCCGCCCCACCGTCACGTGCTTTCTGGTCGCCGTCGGTTTTGATGTGGGGCTGTCCCTTCCATGCCTGCGTGGTAGTCAGGGAAGGAGTGATTTTAATACCTTGCGCGTGCCGGCTTTCGGACCGTTGCGACAGTACCCCCCCCCGCAGCTCCGAGCCTACTACCACTGTGTGGCGGGCCCAGAGTGCGTCTCGTTAGGAGAGCCCATCTGCATTCCCGTGGTGGGCCCCTGCCCGATGCTGGACCTAGAACGAGAAATCTTGCAAGGCCAAGAACTACCGGGTTACCCTGGCGTTGGTGTCCTTGGCCTTGGCCATCCACTGGAGTGGGGCGTGGTCGGTCACTAGGATGAAGTGCCGACCGGCCAGGTAGTACCGTAGTTCCTCGATGGCCCATTTGATGGCTAGGGCCTCTCTATCCACGGCCAGATATCTCCTCTCAGCTGGGTATAGCTTTCGGCTACTGTAGAGGACTGGGTGCTCCTCCCCGTCGAAGGTCTGTGAGAGGACCACGCCCAGCCCGGTCTCGGATGCATCTGTGTGTACGGTGAATGGGAGGGCGAAGTCCGGGTTACGTAGCACAGGGCCACTGGCTTCTTTTAGGGCCTGGAATGCTCGCTCGGCGTCTGCGGACCATTTCACCCGGTCTGGCTGGCCTTTCTTTGTGAGATCTGAAAGGGGGGAGGCTGTGGAGGAGAAGTTAGGTACAAACCTACGGTAGTACCCCTCCAACCCCAAGAAGACACGTACCTGTTTTTTTGACGCAGGCTGAGGGTAACCCTTTACGGCTTCAATTTTCTTCACCTGGGGCTTGAGCAAGCCCCGGCCAATACAGTACCCAAGATACTGTGCCTCGGTCAGCCCCAAGTGACACTTTTTGGGGTTGGCGGTCAGCCCGGCCTTCCGGAGCTCCTTCAGAACTTCCTCCAGGTGGAATAGGTGGTCCGACCAGGTGGAGGAGTGAATGACCACATCGTCTAGATAGGCAGCTGTGAAGGCGCGATGAGGTCGCAGGACAATGACCATTAGCCGCTGGAATGTCGCGGGCGCTCCGTGCAGCCCAAAGGGGAGGACCCAGTATTGCCGGTGGCCATTCGCCGTGCTGAAGGCCGTCTTTGGTCTCGCCTCTGGGGCTAGGGAAACTTGCCAGTATCCCTTAGTCAGGTCCAGGGTGGATATGAAGCGGGCCCTCCCCAGCCGCTCCACTAGGTCGTCCACCCGAGGGAGGGGATTGCTGTCGAATTCCGAAACCTGGTTCAGCTTCCGGAAGTCATTGCACAGCCGCATGCTTCGTCGGGCTTCGGTACGACCACGATGGGCTGGACCAGGGGCTATTGGACTGTTCAATGATGTTATCTCGCAGCATCCAGCCAACTTTCTCCTCTATAGCCTAGCGGCGGGCCTCTGGGACCCGATGGAGCGGATAATGTCCATTTATCATAAATGCCTGCAAAGGCTGAGAAAAAGAACAATGTATCTCCCCTTTGCAATTTCTTTTGTGAGAAAACCTTCCCAAAGTTGAAATAAACTGTTCACATCAACATCTGTGGCTCTGTACAATAGCATTAACAGCAGGTCAAACCAGAAAAAGAGGGGCATTATGGGAACCTGGGCAGGAAGTACAGAGCCAAGATAAAAATAAAAAGGTCACATTAACCTGTCTTAAAAGGTTATTCAAAGTCAGATATTCAGAAGTGTTGAAATGACCGTTTATTTAAGGAAAAAGCAGGAAAAAATCCACTGGATGTGTAATTTTTATGGAATAACTCAAGAACAGAAAGTTGTTCCAGGCAGATTTCTTTCCCTCTGCAGCCGGGTGTGAAGATTTCAGCCACTTTTCTGTTGCTATTAAGTAATAAAGTTTGTAGAAATTGTTATATTTAAAATAAATGTGGGAGTTTGTTCCATGTATGAGTGAGGAACCTTTGTGGGGCAGGGGGAACCCGATGATTTCATTTATATAAATACAACTAGCTTCAGGTTAGCAAAGAAAACGCACACTTGGTCCAGCCTTGGGTTTTTTTCCTCCTCTAACACAGCCTTGTTTCAATCCACAGTGTCACGGTGTCGAATTTGATGAGCCCCATTTGAAGCACTTCAGGGGTCAAAGGTCAAAGGTAAATGATGGGCCCGAGCTGGACCTATGAAACGTCCCCTGAGACTGAATTATCTAAATCTTTTTCAAAACATCCTCCAGTGAAGTTGGGTGAAATAGTCTTGAGATTTTTTAAGCTGTAAAAACGGATTTAAATGCTTAACGCCAATTACCGTCCATTTCCCTGTTATCTCCCGTATTTTCCTGTTGACCTCTTTAAGTCGTAATTGAATCAGTGCTGTCTGAGGATAGACTTCACCAATCAACCAGAAAACAGCGAGTAAAAATGTCAGAAAATTTTTATAGGCACGTATTTAATACCAGAGTGTTGAATTCTCGAATCTGACTGGTCAGTAGGGATTGAAATGGAATACGTAATCAGCCACACTTCCGATTTCTCCATTCTTTCACTGCACAGACTTCCCACTTGTCAGGATTCCATCTGACTCATCTGTAATATAAACTCTGCAGCTCATTTGAATTTAGTGACGCCCACAAAACTCCATATAAGGTAAAGCTTACAGAAAGCTGAAAGTTCAAAACGAGGACAAAACGGCGAAAGAAGAAAATAAATTATTTTGAATTAGGTGAGGTGAAAAGAAGATGTTTTGTCTCTCCAATAGTTCAGCCAAAAAAAAAAAAATACCCCCAAAAAACAGGCATCTGTATACCACAAATATATGATTGTACCCAAAACAAGTGGCTTAATATGCTAAGCATCACACTTGGTAAATGAGATGCTAATCACACTATTTGCTGCTAATGAACTATCAAGGAAGTGCTATCAACTCAAACTAGCGAATTTTACTACAATTCAAGAACTTAGAAAGGAACCGTCTTGCACTGAAGGCGAAGAGCAGATGGGCGACCCCGCTCTGTTGAGTTAACCCAATGATTAGCATAATGAGCTAGCCTCAAATCAGCACCAGGAAGCAATAACGCGTACAAAGCTAATATGAAATGCAAACATTTTATTAACTAAACCACTCTAGGGGATTTACACATAAAACCCAACAGAGGATTTCTGCTGATTTTTGCGATCAGTCAGTTTTTAGAAGCTTTAAGTTTCAGCTGCCAAGAATAACATTCCTCTATTTCATTCTTTCTCTTCACGGTGCCTGGATCTCATTATTCTCTCTCTCCCTTTCTCTCTCACCTCCTTCTGTTTTTCATATTTTAAACAAGCGTGATTCTGCTGTTATTAGCCTCTTTTTCATCTGGCCTTCTAGAAAATTCATTGTGTGACAGCTTTAAAAAAAAAACTGATCAGGTTGAGCTTAAGATGTGTAGTATGTTCTCGACCAGTGGAAGAGCTCAAAGTAAAGTCGTGCTATGTTTATTTTCATTATATTAGGAATAGATGCTAGGCTAATTCAACCCGATTTAACCAACAAAACTACTCCAGGCTAGGTTTCAGTGGATTCCATTAAGCTAGCTAAAAGGAATATAGCTAAAAAGTGCTAAAAGGCTAAAAAAACAAAAAAAAAAACAAAGATAAAAAGTCTCGTTTACTTTACACACTCTCACTATAAATCATAATAAATACATATTATGCATTTCCCAATCTCGTGAGTTTTTCCTCAGCTGTTTCTCAATTGACCTTGGTTGGTTTTAATGCTAATTTATACATTTTATCCCAAGCACTGTGTCGTAGAAGTTATGTCAAAGTTGTGTCCTAGTGAGTTCTCTGATAAATTTGACCTTGAATTTACTTTACGACAGCGTATGTTTGTAAGCATGCCGTGGGCCGATGTGGATTTAGGAAAAGCATCACGGTAAATTATAGTAGCAAGCGCCGAGGCGGTCCTTTCCTTTCATAAAATCATATGGTTTAATAAAAACCTGTGAGAGAATTCTAGTGCCACTGTTTTCACTATGTTCAGCTCAAACACGCTGTGCTAGCTTGCTAGTTGGGTAATTTGTCTAGCTAATTTTTTCACTGATTAGTTAGCTAGTTATTTATGTGCAAACCTGAAATAATTGGCCAAATTAGATTGTAGCCAAACCTGCACAACTACAAAACCCTCACATGGTTAGACCTAATCATTCGAGCCGATCGTTTGGATTTGACGCTTTACCTTCCGATGAATCAGCACTCAAAGTCGCTGTGGTTTACATTTTGTGTATGTGTGTGCAGTACAATTGTGCATATTTTATTTTATTCCTGCATCGATTTATCATCCATTTTCGTTGATTTTGACAGCTTCCTCTGCAATCAAGACGTGACAGAGAGACGTAAAGCCTCTCCCGCCTCGCCTGGGTTGAGACGGAGCACATGGAAATCAAGCGAGATGGATGGACAGATGAAAGGGGAAGGGGTTACTAACATGTTTAATAGGAAGCAGGTGCTGCCTGCAGCCATACACACTCATGAATATTTAACATTTAGAGGAAACATCAATCAGCACCATGTCTATTTTATTACTGTGCTCAGAGCTCAAAATCCAAGCTGGAAAATGTCTCTAATGAATAATGTAAAATACAGGTATGTTCACGTACAGAAACACTGGATTCATACACAAGTGCTGTGTTTCCATCATGGGCTAAAAGGTGAAAAGTTCAACCCTATTAATTACAGGTTCTGTAGACAGCAGCTCTGGCACAAATCTACTTAGTTCTCACTAGTAAGGCAATTGTTTCTTTCTTAGATCTTATTCTTAACAGTTCTAAACAGTGTTTTTACCCACAATGCAAAGTACAATCAGATTATCATCAGAGTATTTCTTTCTCCCCTGTTTATTATTATTATTTTTAACAAAAATAGATTTTGTGTGCCACCAGTTCATATCGAGGCCATGAGTTAGTATTTTCAGTCCACAAACTGGTCGAGATGTGGTGGAAAAAACAAAACAAATGCATTTGCTTAAAATGTCATGATTTAATTCTGTCTGATATTTCAGAGATATTTCAAAATCAGTTTATTAATTTAATAATAATAATAATTTAAAGAACGATAGCATGACTCTACTGAGGACACTATTGCACCAGTGGAATGGTGGACCTCAATATGATCCCTCATATACAATACTTAACGCAGTCCTGGTGTAGAGGGCAAGTCAGGGGTGAAAAACAGAACTGGAATGTAACCCTGAATTTGAATTTAGGACCTAAGGTCTATCATGCAAATATCTGGAAGTAATTTGAACATAACCCTTGTCATGAGGTTGATCAATGACGTTGTCACCAACATTATCAGCGTTCAGTTGAAAATAAGGAAGGTTAAATCGTTTAACTCGGAGTGCGTTTGAAACATATGAAAGCTATTATCATGGGGTCTTCAAAACAGTCACATCGACCCGATGCCTCACCTAACGGCCATCTAACGAACTTGAGCTGATAAAGAAATCAAACTGACATTAAAGTGCCGAAGAAAGAAAATTGGTGAATTGTAAATGTTGTGGATGCGTATAGTATGGTATAATATAATTATGCCATGGCACAGTAGTGTGGAATAGCATAGTATGGTGTAGTGTAGTGTAGTTTTGTATGCTATAATGTAGTATAGTATAGTGTAATGTAGTATATTATGGTGTAGTGTAGTGTAGTTTTACATAACATGAAGAAAAAAATAGACATGCGACATCCAATCAGAGGAGTGAGGAATTTTTGGCCAAGTACTGCCGAATTGATCGTTTATATATATATAATTTCCATAAAAGTTGTAACTGCAGCTCCACTGTTTGCTGGTGCTTTGTAGGCAAATGTAAATATTCAATGTTCAGACCTCAGAAACTCCCTGACTTACAAAATAACTCTAAAATTCTCTTTTGGGTGTTTATCTGTTTTTGAATGTCTTTCCTCACCTACTTAAAACACACAAAGCTCCTTATCTTAAGAATAGGCGTGTAACTCCTATTTTGCACTTCTATCTTTGACACGGTAATAAATCCTCAGTCTTTCTCCATACTTTTTGTACTTGCTTACTAACATTTACAATTCCAGTTAAAAAAAGGAATTGCTGTAGCAGGCCTCATCACAAATGAGCAAAGTGTGCACTTCCTGTCCTCTAAAACATCCAACATGGAAAATAATTGCAGCAGGATGGATGACAGACATGTGAAGTTCAGTACACACAAACAAATCTGAAGATGACTTATTATTATTATTATTATTATTAGTAGTAGTAGTAGTAGTAGTAATAATAATAGTTCCCTTTCAGGGGGAACTCAACGTAGGGGCTGCAGAGGGATGTATCAGGGGACATAAGGTTGTTAGGGCAGTTAGCCCCCAGTGCTACTGGAGGGCCTCCCCTAGCCAAGGATGTCCCAAGTTTTCAGTGTTTTCTCGTCAGCGTGCTGTCACAGAGCGACGAAAATCTGATGCTTTCCCTCCAATAGAATGTGGAAAAGTTAACGTCACTACAGACGGTCTGGTGATGTGGAAACTACTGGCAAATGTGTTTTCATGGGTTCTGTCTACCGTAGAAAAGGGTTACCGGGTCCAGTTCAGAGCTCGACCCCCCGGTTCAGAGGTGTGCCAGAGACCAGAGCCCGGCATTAGTGCAGGAAGTAGGATCCCTCTTGGACAAAGGGGCCATAGAACATATACCCCATTCCCTGAGGGAGGTTTCTACAGCTGTTATTTCTTGGTCCACAAAAAAAGATGCAGAGTATGCGGCCAATTTTAGATCTGCGTCATCAGAATTGTACTCTTCAGACATACTGGTTCAAGATGCTGACGCTCAAACTTGTTCCAGTGAGTGCAATGTACATTCCGTGCAACTGGAATGTAGGGGCAGACATCCTGTCGAGGCAGGGGCTGAGGCCCGGGGTTTGGAGACTCCATCCTCAAGTGGTGGAGTCTGTATGGCGGAGATTCGGCCAAGTGGAAGTGAATTTGTTCACCTCTGAGGAGACAACACACTGTCCACTCTGGCTCACCCTCACTCCTCCCACATCATTGGGGCTGGATGCCATGGGTACATGTTGCAGAGGTCACATCTGTATCCTTTTCCCCTGATCGCACTGCTCCCACAAGTTCTAGAGAGAGTTCGCCAAGACTGTCTACGTCTGCTGCTAGTAGCACCCTTGGCCGGAACTATGGAAACTGTGGGTCTGGACCCTGAGGGGCACAAGTTCATAGATTCTGGTTTTACAACTAAGGTTGTAGTGACCATGCTGAACACTAGAGCACCATCCATGAGGAAATTGTATGCGCTCAAGTGGTGACTTTATGTCTCGTGGTGTCAGCTAGATCCAGTGAACTGAGCAATAGCTACAGTCCTGGAGTTCTTACTCTCAGCAGGGTTGGCTCCTTTTACAATCAGGGTTTATGTGGCCGCCATTTCGGCCAGCCATGCCCTCTGGAGCCTCTGTGGGGCAACATCCGCTAACTTAGAGGTTTATGCGTAGTGTCAGGCGGCTGAGGCCCATCTGCAGACCACGCATACCTTCCTGGGACCTTTCTGTGGTCCTGGAAGGTCTGTCAGGTGCCCCATTTGAGCGCTTAGAGTCAGCCTCAAAGAAGCTTCTGACTCTAAGAGTAGCTCTTCTGCTGGCCCTGACATCTCTCAAGTGAATAGGGGATCTACAATCTCTCTCTGTTGCCCCTTCCTGCCTTGACTTTTCCCCTGGATTAGCCAAGGCCTTCCTGTATCCTAGGCCGGATTATATTCCTAAAGTGCCTACGTCTGCTGCCCAGCCAGTAGTGTTGCAGGCTTTCTGCCCTCCTCCATTCCTCACACTGGAACAAGAGAAATTGCACCTACTGTGTCCAGTAAGGGCTCTCCGTACTTACATCCACCGCTCCGGCCAGTGGCGTAAGTTAGAGCAGCTGCTGGTCTAGCTTGCGACAGTAGAGGTCTCGTTATGCCTCTGAGCATAAGGGCTCATTCCACTAGGGGAGTCACCTCCTCAAAGGTTTTGTCCAAAGGGGTATCCTTACAGGATGTGTGTGCTGCAGCAGGGTGGTCTACACCACACACGTTCATTATTACAGCATGGATGTACATTCCGCCTCGGATTCAAGTGTCTTGCAGTGACCCTTGGGCTTGGACCCTCAGTATGACGGAGTGGGTATTCTCGTTCCCACAGCGTGGAGCTCACGCAACATTTGAAAGGGAACGTCAGGGTTATGCATGTAACACTGTTCCCTGAGAAAGGAACGAGATATTGTGTAGCTTTGTCGTACCAGGGCAGGCCTGTGAATTGTGTCTTTGTTTCAGATAATAGAGGCTGATGGTGCGCTTCACAGATGCTGTTTTTTATATCACGCAACACGCTTAAGTGCCACGTCACCTGATCACGGCAGGCCTCTAAATATGCATGATGTTACACAAGCTTCAGATACCAGTCAGTGGCAAGGGTGCTTCCCACAGCGTGGAGCTCACACAACGTCTCATTCCCTTCTCAGGGAACAGGGTTACATGTATAACCCAGACATTTATTTTTACTTCACCTGTTCCTAGAAGACCCCAGAGTTTGTTAGAGAATATCCATAAACAAGCATCCTGAAAATAAAGGAGCTCTCCAAGCTGTCCAATTCCAGGACAAAAATTTGCTAAAATCTGAACATCCAGTAGAGCATCATTAAAAATGTAAAGTAGACGGCACAACCGGCAGAACTGCCTCCACCAAAAGTCAGCACAAAGAGGCAATTAGTCAGAGAAGTAACTAAGAGAAAATGATTAACTCTCAACATGATGCTTCCACCACCATGTTTCATAGTAATGTGATTTCATTTCAGTTCCAGGTGGTAACACTGCGGAAAAGTTCAAGACACATGAAAACTCCAAGCTACTGGATTATTATCGTTATTATTATTCCATAAACCTAAGTATTTAGCTAAAGATCTATTTATTTGCTATATTGACTTGACTATGTTAATGAATAATAAGTTAATTATTGACGTTTAGGACGTTATTAAATGTTTTTTCCACTAAAAGCATACGGTGGCACAATGAGTTATATTTGGATCGTAGCTTCAATAGCAGCCATTTTTTTAACTCACCACTCATCAACCAAATACATCAATACTCATTCTACCAGCTACAAGACATTTATTCAGTGAGGTTATAAGCAAGATAGCAGTGCCTTCATTTTTTTTTTTTTTTTTTTACTGAAACAGCAAGCCATTTAAGAAGATGCAGTGTTGAGTTAACTCTTAAAGAAGTTGCAAATTCATGTTTTGGTTAAATATATATATATATATATATACAGACAGACACAGTATCTCACAAAAGTGAGTACACCCCTCACATTTTTGTAAATATTTGATGATATCTTTTCATGTGACAACACTGAAGAAATGACACTTTGCTACAATGTAAAGTAGTGAGTGTACAGCTTGTGTAACAGTGTCAATTTGCTGTCCCCTCAAAATAACTCAACACACAGCCATTAATGTCTAAACCGCTGGCAACAAAAGTGAGTACACCCCTAAGTGAAAATGTCCAAATTGGGCCCAAAGTGTCAATATTTTGTGTGGCCACCATTATTTTCCAGCACTGCCTTAACCCTCTTGGGCATGGAGTTCACCAGAGCTTCACAGGTTCCACTGGAGTCCTCTTCCACTCCTCCATGACCACATCACGGAGCTGGTGGATGTTAGAGACCTACCAAAAGTATCACTTTTGTCAGATACTGAATATATATATATATTAGGATAATTTTGAAAACTGCAGCTACCAGATTTTCTGCTGCTGTTTATTACCTTTAAAAAAGAAAAAGAAAAAAAAGAACACCCCCCCCCCCAAAAAAAATGTGGTGGAAAAAAAATTAAATCAATAAAGCAAATCTAAAGTATATAGTAACGTTTTAATAAAGTTTTAAATTAAAGAAACCTTGTGAAGACAAAACATTAAGCAACCTGATAACTTTTCTCCTCAGGAGCTCTGTTCTGAGGAATTCTGCTTTTCATTTAGCCCTCTGTGTGTGTGTGTGTGTGTGTGTGTGTGTGTGTGTGTGTGTGTGTGTGTGATCTCGCTTATTAACACAGCACCCGGCACATTCCAGTCGTCTTTACTAAATGGCTTCATGCAGTACCAGAGTTTTGCCTCCCTCAAGGTAAACCGTACACACACACACACACACACACACACACACACACACACAGACTCCAAAGAGAGGTGGGTTGGGATGATATATGATCTATATAATGATATAAGCCCTGCACAAATTTAAGAAACAAATATATAAACATGTATATTAAAATTGGCACAAGCCCAGCACTGTTACATTACTGCAGGATCAGTGTAATGACTCTAAATCCCAAAATATATCATTACCTCTCAGTTCCAGGTGTGTATCAGCACTGACACCTAGTGTTTGTGGGGTTTTTTTTCCCATAATAAATATTTGAGCAGGTGTATTAACTGATATACTTTCTATAAGCTCCGCCCCCTTCCTTCCGTCTTCCTCCCCCCTTGCCCTAGTAATGTTGCAGTACTGATGCTGCGTACTCACTTTCTGTCAAGGTAAATGCAGAGTATTTTGAGTTGACTGAAGCGTGGCGTAGCGGGGAAGCCTCGTGGGAAAACGTCTGAATACGTCTGACCTACAGGACTGAATGAGCATGCATGAGAGCATGTGTCTCGGAAAGGAAAGATCGTCCCCCTCTGCCAAGCATCCCATCATCCTCCTGCAAGGTCCAGACTGAGGAGGCCGCTGAGGCTACTGGAGGACACACACACACACACACACACACGTGTGCGCACACACTTCAGCAGTTGTGTCAGTGCTGCAGGGAAACAATTACCCAGGAGAGAGCCAGTGCCAGTGCATTTTTTCCAGCCATTATCAGCAGGGAGGCCGTTAAAATTGTTCAATTCGACTTTGAGTGCTGAGATGTGTTCTCACGGCTTCGACAAAGAGGGTCTTTGTTTTTGTGTTTAAGGAGAAACGAGGAAGCAGAAAACATCTTGTTGGTCCATTGTAGGGGGGCCAAACATCTAAAAAAATAAATAAATAAAGCTGTTTTTATCTCATCAACACAAACAGGTCATTTTACACCTGCGCACACGCTACACTATTGACGTCATTTCCTCAGTGTTCCATCAGTAACTCCTACATCACTTCATCCTGAGCTGGATCACGGCTGATCCCGAATCTGTCCCGGGAACGCTGGGATTGAGACGGGAAAACATTCTGGATGGGACTCCAGTCCTTCGCAGGGAAACCACACACACACACACAACACACAACACACACACACACACACACACACACACACACACACACAACACACACACACATAACACACACACAGCACACACACAACACAAACAACACACACACACACACACACACAACACAAACAACACACACACACACACACACACAACACACAACACACACACACACACACACACAACACACACACACACAACACACACACAGCACACACACAACACAAACAACACACACAACACACACACACACACACACAACACACACACACACAGCACACACACAACACAAACAACACACACACACACACACACAACACAAACAACACACACACACACACACACACAGCACACACACAACACAAACAACACACACAACACACACACACACTTTCACACAGTCATTCATCATTCTGGATAAAAGTAATTAGAGTGAAGATTAAATTATATTCAGAGGTTTGATTAGACCGACGTGACGTTTAATGCGAGTGTGTTCGTCCTTTCTCTTTCTGCAGGAAAGCTGCGTGTGAGAGCTGAATATTTTCTACTTTAGGTCTGGTAAGTGCCGCCATGGCGTGTTTGTTTGTCCGTGGACAGTGACTCAAGGTGAACTTTTGCCTTTTTTTTTCCCTTAATCAAATTTTCAACACAGTTTATTTTCTAAGGAAATTGAATTTAGCTTTGAGCGATCCTGGAACGTTTCAGAAAGCCTGTGTGGGAAAAGAAATGCAGAAAGGAATCACCGATAACATCAAAAAAAGATTAAACCCTAAGATGTTTTGATACGGGAGAATGAAAGTCAGTCCAGGGAAGAAACGACGAGCACATCCAGATAGAGCTCAGACACGTATACATGCACATGCATACAAAAGCTATATTATATTAATGAAATGTAGCGTATTCTTCACGTTTACAACTTATACAAAATTTACATTTATTCTTTGAGGCAGAATACAATCCAAGCTACAGCTCGGTCTCTGAGAATAACACTGCACGGATTTTGCTTGTACAGTTGGCTTGCTAGTGCTAATCCGCCATACGTAGCACTTAGCATGACTAATGACTGATTACTACACAGATTTCAGCATCGGATCCCAACCTCAGGGTCGCGACCCCACATGTGGAAATGTCATCTATGCGCTCTATAAACTTTGTTATATTTAATAATAATAATAATAATAATAATAATAATAATTACAGTGGTCTAATGAGTTCACGATAATCAAAATGAGCTTTACATCAGACAGTGAGTGTTTATTTATAGGGAAGTTTTAAAGAAGTGTATTTTTGTAAAGGAAATGTGCACACGGTTTGAAGGATAAGCTGACCAAGCACTCATCTGCTACCTCTGACAGCTCATTGACTCTAACCCTAACCCCTAATCCTAACCCTAATCCTAACTCTAACCCCTAATCCTAACCCTAACCCCTAATCCCTAATCCTATCCCCTAACCCCTAACCCTACTCTAACCCCTAATCCTAACCCTAACCCCTAATCCTGACCCCTAACCCCTAATCCTAACCCTTAATCCTAACCCTAACCCATAATCTTAACCCTAACCCCAATCCCTAATCCTATCCCCTAACCCTACTCTAACCCCTAATCCTAACCCTAACCCCTAATCCTAACCCCTAACCCCTAATCCTAACCCAAGCCCTAATCCCACCCCTTAATCCTAACCCTAACACCTAATCCTAACTCCTAATCCTAACCCTAACACCTAATCCTAACCCCTAATCCTAACCCCTAATCCTAATCCTAACCCCTATCCTAACCCCTAATCCTAACCCTAACGCCTAACCCTAGCCCTAATCCCGTAATCCTAACCCTAACCCCTAATCCTAACCCTAACCCCTAACCCTAGTTATTTTACATGTTTTAATGTATTGTATGTACGTTATTGTAAGACCATTTCTAGACACATATATGACGTTCTAGCTTAAAGATCTTTTACTCTCCTCATTCTATTGGTAGATGCTGTTACTGTGTGTATTTCAAGCCTTTATTTCTAGAAACTTTTTTTGTCACTAATATTTATCTCATCCACTTTTTCACTTCTTTAGTTTTGGCCCAAACAATTTTGGAAGCATATTTAGATAGACTCTGTATTACATTATAGGACTAAAAGAGTAAAGTCACACCAGAAGGATATGAGGAGGACTGTAGAAAGGCTGGAGCGTGTGAAGGGATCAGAAGCAAGAGCGCTCCAGGGAATACCATCCACCGGTCATGGCCGTGCTTTTAAGCCTTTTATGGATTCAGTCCTTCAATCCGTAACAGTAGCAATGTGCCACATTCCTCCTGGAGCTGCTCACCAGCCAGACAAACACGGTTTGTGTTGGAGCTAGGTCCAGAGTGTGATTGCTTCCTGCAGTGCAGAAAGAACCAGGGCATAAAAGGTCCTTGGAATCACAGCTGGGAGTTTTTTGGGAGTGAAGATGGTGAAGTGCTGCACAGCAACATAATCTAATAGAGAAGTGGTGTTACTCAAGAGTCTGGTAGCAGCTCCGAAATCTTCTCACCAGGCTAAAAGTTCAGCGTCTGAAGCCTGATATAAGTGATCTGTTCATTACCAAACCATCCATAAGTATGAGGCGTTTTACACGCACACACACACACACACACACACACACACACTTACACACACAGTAGCCCACTTCATCCCACCGGGCAAAAAACCCAACTCCTAGACTTTATTGTCTTTCCAACTCGTTTCGAGGGAAAGTATTTTATCTAATCATGCTCAAAAAGTCGTATATTTCCTGATTAAACTAAATGTGTTTACGGGACGAAGATTTTCTGAAGACACTCGGAATAGAAATGCATGGCTCGAGGGCTCGAGGAAATTTATGGAAGTTTCTCTTGTTGTTTCACTTTTTTGTTTGTTTTCATTAAGTTAATGACAGCAACTCCCTTTTTTTTCTCACTGACGCCTTTATCACTCCATTTTATCCCTTCCTGATTGTTCTTTCACCCTTACATGCCTTTCTTTAATGCAACATTCTCGCTCTCTCTCTCTCTCTCTGTCCCTCTCTGTCTCTCCCTCTCCCCCCCTCTCTCCCTCTCCCCCCCACTCTCCCCCCCTCTCGTGTTGGTAAGTATATACCACGTTCCCCAGTAAAGGAGATTCAGGTGAAGAAACATATCACATGTAATATCTTCACTTAGCCTTCAGTTTCACCATAAGGTCAACAAATAATATCTAATCACACTCTTGCCCTTTCTCCCTTCAAGACAATTTAATAAATGATACTGAAACGCAATGTTCTTTTTTTCTCCTGCCCTGAGGTCATTTTCAGGAAGATCAGACACCCTTCTCCGACTGTAAAGCTTTTCAGTGATCGACCTGCGCATTCACCTCTGTATTCTGGAGTATTACTAACATGAGCATTAGCATTCTTCTATAGTCTTGAGATTGTAGATTGACTGTGAATAAACACGCACACACACACACAAACAACAAACAGTGATTACTACAGTCAATCATTGTAGGCAAATTTCTGATTTTGCTAGCAGTTTATCGAAATTATTAGCTTCTTGCCCAAATTTGGTTATGTTTAATAAGAAGGCAATGGGGGGCTAAACCTTAAACCTAGCATTCTGTTTATGCTCCATTATTTATCAACCAATATATATATCAACTAATATAACAATGTCCTCAGAAACTCCTACATGTCTCAAGAAGAGATGAATTAAAAGGGAAAACCTGGAAACAACTCCTGGAGCTAAACTGTGTTCATTTTCTGCTTTCAAATATAAAATATCCAGACTAAAGACTAACGATGGTAGTGTAAACGACGTGAGGAGCTCAGGTGAATTTGAATGTGGAGAAACCGATACAGCCATATACTGACAACGACAGTATGATGTTTCCAGCAAGGATTTGGAATCAGTGTTGAAATTGGACCACAACGGCTTAAATAACGTGTGTCTATGGCTCATGTTACTCGGTCTACTCTGTGTGCACATTTCTTTATAAGCCTTAACAGCCACTGATCATTTTTTATGTCTGTGGTGGAAAGATGGACCTTTACAAATTCACAACAAATCAGACTGCGTTCTGTCCAAATGTAAAAATGGTGTGTTTTTTGCTAGTCATGCCAATAAAACACGACAATAACTTCCACTGCTATGCTAATGACCTGCGGGTGTGCGTATCTGCGAGACTGAATGTATTAGCCCGGGTTAGTAGGTTAGAAAATACTTTCAACACAGAAATGTTAGAAATAAAGTCAGTATCAGTCACTGTGTCATGACTGACAGCAATCAGACTTTTCAAAAATATTAGCAACAGATTTGCCATTTTACTGACACTGGTCATAATAACTCGTACACTGACATCACCTCTAAACATTAACTTATATTCCTTCTATATAAAAAAAAACTATTTGACGATTCCTGCCAGATGAGGATGGGCTGCCCTGCTCAGACTTAGTGCTTCCAAAGGTTTCTTCTTTATTAGCTCTATCTTGCATTTCCTGTTGGCCTTGGCTTGCTTATCAGGCGTTAAAGGTGCAGAAGATGTCTGTAAAGCGGGTTTGAGACATCCGTCAGCACCCGCTGTAAATATTTACCTTATTTTATATTCATTTCCTTCACCATAATGGCATGTATACACACATAATCATGTCCAGAATGTGTGTGTTTGGCAAGTCCAAGACCTCGCAGGCCCTGTTGTGACGTGACTTTTGAAATGAAGTGCTGAAATGATCTGAAAGTGTCCAACACTGCCCTCTATTGTTCATCAGTATCCAGTACAAGCTAAATAATCTTAATGAAATGGCTGTGAGCTATTACATACTACTGTATTATCAGTTAAACTACGTTACAGATAATCACAGGTTCATGACTATTTAGACCTGAGGATTATTCTGTGTCGGAGAGATGAACATCCTGAAAGGACGAACACTATTTAAAGCAGCTGTTTGAATTAGAATGATATTCGGAGGCTCTCGTGTAATGCTTGTTAAGCCATGCAGGTTGGCCTGGTGGTCTGTGGCTCTACAGCGCCCCTGGTCAGGCTGACGTTGGGTTCTGTTGTAATCCTCAGACGTACACTGAAGGGAGGTAACTGCTGGAAAAATACTCTTGCTCTGAGCCCCCAAAAAGATCAATAGAGTCGATCCTGTGTGCAGACGCTGACTCTCAATGGGGGGAAAATGTAGAGGAAGTGAGAAACATCTCCCTACTAAGCACATAAAGCAAGCTGTGGCCTTTTATTGTGAGTGCTGGATATAATAGATCTTTATTTTTTCTGAGGGCCGGGATTGGCCTGATGAAAAGTTCTAATCCTGCCCAGGTTCTAAAAGTTCTAATCCTGCCCAGGAAACGAACTTAGAAACCATATTCTAAATGAACTCATCTTGTAGACCATAATTAAATTGAAAGATTAGAAAAATAAACTAGTCCCTGTTATTCCACTACACACCAAAATAGAGCAATAAACTCAGGGGGTGAATACTTATGCAATCACTGTTTAATGTTTAAATGTTTTTTATTTGTAAATTATGTTGCAGACTGTATTGATGATTGAACACCTGTACACCTACTCATTCATGCAATTATTCAGTCAGCCAATCACGTGGCAGGTACAGGTCAAGAGCTTCAGTTAACGTTCACATCAAACATCAGAATGAAGACAACAAGAAGTCTCAAGAGTTTACACAGAATGGTGCAGAAAACAGACAACATCCACTGAGCGTTAGTCCTGTGAGTTAAAACACTCATCTAATGAGAGTGATCAGAAGAGTTGAGCTGAGAGGAAGGCTATGGTAACTCAGATAACCACTCTTTACAACCGTGGTGAGAAGAAAAGCATCTCAGAACACACAACTTGAGGTGGATGGGCTACAACGGCAGGAGATCAGAACTGAGGCTACAGTTACAGTAAGGACTGGATAAAAACCACATGATGTTTTTCCAATCTTTAACTTCGTGTTTGATGCAGTGGGATCACGAGCCTGTAGACTCAAGGAGGATCAGGGTCTAATTGTCAGGACTGGAACAGCAGATTATATCCTCTGATTGTGGGGTGGAATCTTTGGCTTCTTTCTAGTGTGGGATCTGAGATGGGATTTATGAGGGAGAGGTTGTGATGAATGAAGGTGGGACATGTGAGGGAGGAGATCTGTAAGAAAGGTGCTTTGGGATGGATAGAGGAGAGGGATGAGATGTGGGAGCTGATTGATATGACCTTCTTGGTCTTCCTCAGGATGCTCATTGCATCTCTCCTCAGGACCATATCCAACCCAATCAATGAAACACTGCATCCTACCCCCATGAATCAACTATCTCTCTGACAGCTGTAAGGGCTTTGAGTTGTCCTTCCATGTCCAGGGGTCGAGCACTGGGTGTTCAGAAAGCAAATATGGGTATGATGGTCAGCTGACCAAAAACATTTAGCATGTAGTATATGTCTTACTTATGGAAGACTTTGGAGGAGTGAGATGGTTTGCTCAAGCTTGGAAAATTTCTTGATGTGTGTCCCAAGAAATGGGAGAGTTCAAGGAGAATGGGTTCTCTACATTGGGTTGAGTTAAATATAAGCGTGAGAGGCCTCCAGTCAGAGACAGGACAGAAAGAGATGGTGGTTTCAAGTGGTCCATCCATCCATCCATTTTCCATACCACTCATCCTACACAGGGCTGAAGGGAAGTCTGGAGCCAATCCCAAAGAACTTGGGGCACAAGGCAGGGGACACCCTGGATAAGGTACCAACCCATCACAGGGCATAATCACACACTACAGACAACGTCCTTGAGCTCTGGAAAGGTGCTATATAAATTAAACATATTATTATTATTATTATTATTATTATTATTATTAATTTGGAAAGTGCAGTTAACCTACAACACACGTCTTCGGACTGGGGGAGGAAACCGGAGTGCCCAGAGGACGCCCCTGAAGCATTGTGTACACAGGGCAGAGGCGAGATTCGGACCCCCAAACCCAGAGGTGCAAGGCAAACATTAAGCCGCCTTGCCCTCGTGATGGTAAGTATATGTAACAAATGAGCACTCAGCTCCTTGGAGCCATTGGTGCCACTTTTCCAACACTAGTACGTTTTGGGAGGATCTTCCTGTCGGTGGCACCTGCCCGGGTTTTAGAGGGATTTACATCCACTATGAACAAGGCTGAGAAGATAACATGGAGGACTTGTTAAGGAAAGTGATTAATTTGATGATGTTTATTTGGTCAGCCAACATACACATTAAATTACTTCCCTGAAATGTATTTATTATAATTATTTGTAATTAATTTAATTGAAAATTAATTGTATTATTTTACAACAATAGTGTACCTTTTTGGTACCATATTGTTTCGGTCTTTAATACTGTATGTGTGTAATGTGGTTTGTAATAATCCTTAAAATGTAGTGTGTGTGTGTGTGTTTGTGTGTGTGTGTGTGTGTGCATGTGTGTGTGTTCTCTACATGGAAGCAGCCAGAAAAGGCACCTTGGATGCACCATGCATTCAGATTACAGATGAGCAAGTGAGTGAGAATAAGAGAGAGAGAATTTTTTTGTTTGAACTTCAAAAACCCTTCATTTACATGCATTTAAAAACTACAAAGACATACTCAGGTCTCACTGAGTCCAAAACAGTGAAATGTAAAATACAAAAACTTCTATCAGTAGGCACACAGTCTTCTAATAATGGATTCAATTTCACATTTTCTTCTGCAACCATACGTAAAGCACCTTCCAGACACCATATATTCTCAACATATACAAGATCCTTCATCTCCTTGTAGATCTTAAAGTCGATCAACATCCCTGATTTTACCAGAATTACAAAAATCAATAAAACACTGTCCCCCGAATTTGACTCGACTTTGTTCCTCCTGCTAACATATATATCAATCTTAGCCTTCCCAATGATGAAATTCATCAGCTCACCCTTAAGCCTTTTCTTCTCAGAGTATTTAAATACAAAAATAAAAGTTTCGATTGAAAAACTTTCATTAAAATAAACAAACAATCTCTTTAAAACAGAAAACAAACAGCTTCAGTCTCTCACACTGCATAAACATGTGGAAAACAGTTTCTCTCAAGGTTCAGAAAGGCCATTCGTGACTCACATCAGGATTTAAAACACAAATAAAAGAATTAACAGCCACTGCACCGTGCAAAATCCTCCACTGTAAATCCCCACACTTTTTTGTTACTGGTGACTTGTAATAAAAAACTCTCCATGGTTTTACTTGTTCCTTTATCTGCAGAACAGCACAGCCCTCCACTCTTTTATCAAGAAGAAGTTTTATTCAACGACAGCACACAAAGTTTATATAGAGCCTTCCCAGAGGGACCCACAAAATGTATTTCTTCAGACACCTGAGCACTTGTGTACATTTGATGACACACTAGTCTTGGATCCTGGTCATTTGGACTACTTAAAACTTTGGAATATTCGTCCAGCATTCTCAACATCTCTTCAGTCAACAGAGACCTCCATTCCACAAGGAACTGTGTGACTATACGGACTGGCCTCATCTTTATGTGTTCAGCAACTGCCACTGCGTTCCCAAGCTCCAGTCCTGCTAGGCTCAGTAGGTCTCCCAGTTTGATGACTCCAGCCCTGCGGAACCCCTCTGTAAGCGCAGGAAAAAGCTTTCTTTTTAACACATCCAAAGTGGAACCATTGATGATTGGCTCTTGCAGTAACCAGTAGAGAGAACTTGTGTTCTGCACACTGTTAAAAGTCCACATACTTTAAAAACATTGCAGTAAAAAACAGGGAGTTCCCTGAGGTCCATCTTCTTCGGGTCCATCCTGAAAAGAGGTTTATGCAAATCCAGCCCCTCAAATGTCCACAAAATAACACATGCTACAGCCTTCCGATTTGCATTCACAGGTCCATTTAGTAGCTTCTGCACGAACTGTAAACTGAAGGCTGCTGTCCTGTTCTGCAAGTGGACCAGTCCATGTCCCCCTTCATCCTTGGGCAGAAACAGAACCCTCTGTGGAACCCAATGTAGGCTGCTCCAAAAAAAACTAACTAAAATTGATTGGATTTTAGACAGTACATGTATTGGAGGATCTATACATGCAAGCCTATGCCAGAGGGATGATGCTACCAGGTTGTTTATTATAAGTACACGCCCCCTAAAGGACACTTTTTTAAACTAAAAAACTCCATTTCCCCAGACGACCCTTGACCTTCTCGACAGTCCCTTAAAAAAATTTTTTTTGCATAAACACCTCATCCCCCAGAAACACCCCCAGATACTTTAAACCAACCCTGGACTACAATAACCAGTCTGGGAGGCTTGGTGCGCCGCTTAACCATCTCCCGATTAACAACACCACGCTTTATTTCCAATTAACTTTGGCAGAAGAGAACATTCTAAAATCATCATATCAATGTCCCTCTGGCTACCAACAAGTATCGCCACATCATCTGCATATGCTGATAGTTTAAAAACACTCTCACATTTTGGAATTGTTATACCTTGTAGTTCAATTCTCAGTTTTGTAAAAGAGGTTCAATTGCCAGGGAATACAACATGCCTGACAAGGGGCATCCTTGTCTTATTCCCCTATGAACTTTAAAAGGAGCACACAAGTCACCATTAATATTCAGTATGCTTTCACTGTCATGGTACAGAACTCTTATTTTATTAATAAAATCCAAAATAAAACCAAAAGCAGTCAAGACGTTCCATAGGTAAGTATGCTCAACCCTGTCGAAAGTTTTTCTTGATCAAATGAGACCAGACCAAAATCCAAATTAAAAATCCTTCCGACTTCTACGACGTCCCTAATGAAAGAAATGTTGTCGTGAATGACTCGACCCAGCACACAGTAGGTCTGGTCCGGATAGATCACCTCTTCCATGATTGCACTAAGTCTGTTAGCCAATACCTTAGAGAGCAGTCGATATTCCACACAGAGAACTGAAACAGGTCTCCATGATCTTATGTCATTTAGATCTCCTTTCTTAGGAGTCAAGACTGCTCTGCGACAACTGAGTGGCAGCTGCCCTGTGACTAAACTGTCACCCAGTACCTCCAGTAGGTCTGCACCCATTTCCGGCCAAAAAGACTTATAAAAGTCAGCCGGTAGACCATCGATCCCTGGTGCCTTGCCACTCTCCATACCCTGGAGGGCTCGTGGTAATTCCTCTAGGATCAACGCCCCTCTGAGGATTGCATGTGTTTCCTTTGACACCTGAGGGAGATCCTTCAAAAAGACATTATCATGGGCTTGCTCATCGGAGATTTCACACCTGTACAGTTCCTTATAGAAACCAACTGCTCTGTTTTGAATTTCTCTTTAATCTGATAAAAGTGTCCCATCATCAGAAAACAGGCCATGTATAATCCTTTTCTGACCATTTTTCTTTTCCAAATTCACCTGACCAGAGCTCCTTGTGCAGTAATGTCTAGCAATTTAGTCAATAAACTCTTTTTTGTTCTTAAATTTTCTATGCATACCTGCCTTCCTGTGTTCTTCACTAACCCTTAAAGCTCCATTCTCTCATTTTCCAAGGATTTCACACGGGGAGTTGTGTCTCTCGTGACATTGGAGGTATACTGCTGACACACCTGTTTTATTTGAGTTTTGGCAAAGTCCCACCACTGCTGCACAGATTTAAAGGAAAACTTTGTGGTCCTTAAATCACTCCAAAAGTATTTAAACACATCTCTAAAATGGTGTTAAAATGCCAGTACACACTCTTATGCTTGAGTTTACTCACATACACCGTAGAGAGAACCATACAATGGTCTGAAAAACCTACTGGTATAATCACACAACTCCTAAAAGCACTTAACTGCTGTTTAAAACCATCAAATTGATCCAATCTGGCCAGAGAGAGCATATTATTACAGGACTACACCCAGGTATACTGTTTCTGCATGTGGTGAAAATGTCTCCAAAATGTCCGCAAGATCACA
>NC_071260.1:33828172-33873172 GCF_023375685.1 Ictalurus furcatus | reverse complement strand
ATTTCAGTTTCATCTTTTAGTTTTTTATTCTTTTATAAAGAAAAGATGCAGAAGATCCCCACAAGGTCAAAACTGTCAGATATTCCTGCCCTCATGGGGACATTTGGCTGGTCCTCACCAAGATATGAAAACTTGCCTACACACGCGCACACACACACACACACACACACACACACACACACACACACTCTGTTATGGGCCTGCATGTTAATGAACGCCAACCGTTACCGATGCAGTAAACACAGGACTGAAGGTCTTCACCACGGAAGACATTTCATACGACTCCAATTGTTCTATAAGGTTACGGTTATGGTTAGAGACAAGAACAATATCATAATAATAAACTGTATTTATCCAGTACAGCACCTTTCATACATTTAAAAGTGCTTTGCAGTGTGAAGTAGGGCTGGACGATATGACAGAAATATCATATCACGATACTTCATCCTGAATGTACAGTATAACGATATATACAGTATGTTTGTTAAATTTTAAACAAAATATGGAAAAAACACAGCAGCTCATCAGTGGAAATGTCGGCCATGTGGACATTAGACAACCGATCTGTACGAGGATTATACCAAACATGTATCACCTACACCTGAGTCGTCATGCTTGGCACTGCCAGCAAGCAGTTCCCGACCGCACAGCAGGTAACATTATTATTACACTCTGTCCTCGTAGTTCCAGACAATAAAATCGTTTACAGTCATTTTTAAAGCAGTAACTCGCGAGTACACACCTTTTCCATGCTATCTATATGTTAGTTAGTAATAAACCTTCTCGTACTCAAGGTATGTTATTAACAAGTAATGTTGCACAATACAGCCATTTAAAATTTAACTAATATTAAATGATTATTTATATCTAACTAAGGTGCTTGGAGCCAAGGTCCAGACCCCGGTGTCCTCGAGCTAGCTAGATAGTCACGGCCATACTTCTTACAGTTATTAGCCGATTTGACTGGTCCCTCGAACCGAATACTTTATGAGAAGTTTGAGAGCACCTGAGCTGGATAGGTAAATGAATTTCTCATGAGCTAGATGACCGAATGTTGCTCGTTAGTACCCTATATTACCCATCAATTCACGGAATTTAGACACTTTCAGCTTAGAAATTAAAAGTCTTCTGTGTACATTTTATATGTGGATTGTAGGGACTGTCTTTATTTATATTCCTTAAACACAGCCACTATGAATGCATGTTTTGACCATTAAAAAAAAAATCACAAACAGCATGTTTAACCCATGAATATTAAGATTTTTACCGCTGTGTAAATGCCTGAGTTGATTTTTCCTCAGTAGGTCTCAGTTCAACTGTAAATTACACATCCATTAATAAACATTAGTTTTTATATTTTAACACATCATTTATCAGAAAAGTGTCAGAATGTAGTCAGAGTGCTTAAGAGTCTGTTCCTGTGTAATAGCAGAGTGCAGCCACTGGGGGCAGCAACAGCAGCGCTGACAGTGTTGCACCACGCTGCACTTGTGCGCAAAGCTGTTAATGCAGGTTTAATAATCAATCAATCAATCAATCATTTAATAAAACAGTAAACTACTGAAAATACTAGTTTATATAAACGTCATGTAGAAGTTACGTCCAGATGAACAGCGTTTTCGAATATATGTCCATATGAAAACGCAAAAACAAACTGAAAACGCAACAGAACATTCCCAGCCATGTAGATGATTGGTGAGGTTAGGTGAGCCGTGTAGATGATCGGTGAGGATAGGTGAGCCGTGTAAATGATCGGTGAGGATAGGTGAGCCGTGTAGATGATCGGTGAGGATAGGTGAGCCGTGTAGATGATCGGTGAGGATAGGTGAGCCGTGTAGATGATCGGTGAGGATAGGTGAGCCGTGTAGATGATCGGTGAGGATAGGTGAGCCGTGTAGATGATCGGTGAGGATAGGTGAGCCGTGTAGATGATCGGTGAGGATAGGTGAGCCGTGTAGATGATCGGTGAGGATAGGTGAGCCGTGTAGATGATCGGTGAGGATAGGTGAGCCGTGTAGATGATAGGTGAGGGACAAACACCAACATGACCCAAAAAAAAATCACGAATGACAATCACAAGCGTTCCTAAGCGTGGACTGACGATGAGGAACTACTGCTAAACACAGTGTAAAGTGAATTGTAACATTTCTCCTTAGAGGGTGGTGTTGTTTTTATAAAGTTCAGATTTCTGTGACCCTCAACACCGTGTAAGTGGTGGATATGTGTGGACGGGATCACTGAATAATCAGATGCAGTTACGCTGGGGTGGTTTGCTGCATTTTGAGCTATTTTTGTCTCGGCACATCATTTTGAAGACATCACCATCTAAATCAATAAATGCAGAGCTCCCTAATGTGCAATACGCTGACTGTTATGATAATAGGTTGGAGCTTTAACGGGAGAAGACTGAGGGCTCTAGTCATTAGGTACAGTATGATAAAAATGTAAATCCATTTGAACGGAAGAGTCTTGAAGGTCACATCGAACCTGTGATTAGCTGAACGTACGTTATAGCACGGTCCAAAAAGTCAGAGTCCGAGAACTTTTTACATTATCATTCATCAAAAACTAATCCAAACTTTGATTTTTCCTATTCGTTATTACTTGCAACTCAGACAATTTGAGTAATGACATGAAAAATGATCTCAATATCCTGTTCACACACCATTTCCCTTATTATTTCAGACTGCAGCGGAGCCATGTACGCTCTCTGAGCCGCTAAATCCTGACGGTGACTCAGATCTCTGTGCGTTTATACGTTATTATACCACAGCGCCGTTCATTTCTTGAACCTGAAGGCGTGGATTAATTCTCTATAATAGCAGCTCTGAGAACAGTAGCATGTTGGATAGGTTTCTATTAATACGCTGGCTGTTATACGTCATCGTTTCTATAGTAACAGCTCGCTCACACGGACGAGTGACGGAATTTATGCTTAATTACAGATGGATTAACAAAACACGTTGTTATTCGACGGAGACCACCGTATAACTGTCGATATGGTGATAAGGAGATGTTTATTTAACATTTATGGAAGGAGTCTCCAGCGTCAGTGATTTGAAAGTTTACGCTTCGGGGTTTCTCGCTGCAGTTTTGTCTTATTAACTTCAGAAGAGAGGCTGGTAAAGGACCGACTGTTTATAGCTGCAATAATGTAAGCGATAACAAGAACTAACTCCTTCCACTGTTGTTCCACAACGTTAAATGTAACTATAAATGGACAAAAAAAGTATGGTGCACAATTCACTGATAAATAAAAAAAAAATTGTAATTGTTGAGACATTGCTGTGGCGTGAGAGGAATAAAACACTCCGGACACGCTGTTCTTGGGAACTAATCGACTCCGTAGTGGTAACAGTAACTCAGTAACTGATTTCAGCCAATAGGAACGAGGGATGGGCGATATCTTATCGTTCGCGATGTTCTGGTAGAAATTCTCCCCACGATAATAATTAGTCTTCCTGGGATAATAAAGATAAAGACTAGTTGGTGATATATTTCTGTGTGTGACGGTCTGCGACCCGTTCTCAGCTCACGTGCAGAGCGAACACGAGTACGGCGGAAGGCGGATGTGAATCTGAGGAAGAGTTTATCGCTAAATGAGGAGCTACCGCTACAACTGGTTTGTTTACAGAAAATCAGTTTTATTTTTAGATCAGTGTTTGTGTTTCTGAGGCTCTGAAGATCACAGCTATCACATGTAGCTAAAACAGTAGTGCTTGGTACTATATTAATATCGTCACTGATATCGTTATCGCGCATGTTCTCCCCGTGCTGCGGGGGTTTCCTCCGGGTACTCCAGTTTCCTCCCCCAGTCCAAACACATGCATGGTAGGCTGATTGGCGTGTCTAAAGTGTCCGTAGTGTATGAATGGGTGTGTGAGTGTGTGTGTGATTGTGCCCTGCGATGGACTGGCACCCTGTCCAGGGTGTACCCCGCCTTGTGCCCCATGCTCCCTGGGATAGGCTCCAGGTTCCCCCCGTGACCCTGAAAAGGATAAAGCGGTATAGAAGATGCATGGATGGATATCGTTATCGCAATAAATTCCAGAAAATATCGTGGTCTAGATTTAAGTCCATATCGCCCATCCCTAATAGGAACACACTCTGGTTGGATTTGTTTTAGTGAAGAATGATGAAATTTTGAGAAGAACCTTTTGATAAGATCGTATTGATTTTTGATAATTTGGTGAAATTAAAAACAGTTATGACTTTTGGACCCGACTATAGAACATCATCCTAGAACTACGAGCGAGACATTTCCAGAGGACGTGAAAGGGCAGAAACCAAGACTTACGGCACAAACCTCGTTCAAAAATAAATAAATAAACTGGTGATGGTGTTTCGACTCCACTGAAGCACAGTAGACATAATTCTTTCAAAGTGCCTCCTCTCAAGCCTCTCTCTCTCCCTCTCTCTCTCTCTCCCTCTCTCCCTCTCTCTCTCCCTCTCTCTCTCCCTCTCTCTCTCCCTCTATCTCTCTCTCTCGCTTGCTTTCTCTGAACTGCAGGATGATCATTCTGCCTGGAACTAAGCCAAAAAACTGACTGCGACATCGCTCTTGCTGTCCAAACAAGGTCAAACAGTTTGAAGACGGCACCTCGTCATGGGCAGGAACAGAGGCACCGACCCAACTGGCAAGCGCGCCGTCTATCTACCTGACATAGTCCAGCTGGAGTAAGACGATTTTTTTTGCTTTTCTTTTGGGATTTCTGTTCTTTCAGTATCAGCAAAATGTCAAATCCCAAGGAACCAGTATGGCTACCTGCTCGTCTGTCCTGGCTGAACTTTAGTACGCTGCTTCGGATCTTCATCCTGGCTTCAGGAGTAGCAGTCGTCACTTGTCAGCCGGTCCAATACACTACAGTCACAACAAACTATGGGAAACTCCGTGGATTTAGGGCGGCATTGCCTAGTGAGATCCTGCGCCCTGTGGAGCAGTACCTGGGCGTACCCTACGCCATGCCCCCTACAGGAGAAAGACGGTTCCAGGCACCTGAACCACCCAATTCCTGGTCTGGCATCAGGAACGCCACGCAGTTTGCCCCTGTTTGTCCTCAGTTCCTGGAGGACAGATTCCTGTTGAGTGACATGCTGCCTGTTTGGTTCACGGCTAATCTGGACACGGTGGCTACTTACGTACAAGACCAGAGCGAGGACTGCCTGTATCTGAACATCTACGTGCCCACAGATGAAGGTAAAGTCTGCATGCTTTGTGGGGAAAAAAGATAACTCTGAAACTCTCAAAGATTGCTTGGCGTCAAATGGTTCTATTTACCGTATGGTTCTGTACCATTGGAGAACCTTAGCGAGTTATGAAGTATTGTATTTCACACGACTAATGTCTGTTTCAGCCATTTGACTTCATGAATATGTATTTTGGGGGCGTTTCTACCAAAAACTGCAAAATAGGTCATTTTGAGAGCAGAGAATTCAGAATTGGTGGTTTAGGTCCAAAAGTTACAGCAAAATTTACGCGGGGAAAGTTCCTTGTATTCAGATTCGGGTTATGCAGTCCCTTAAGTCGATTTCAGAGTAGTTCACGCCTCCAAGGTTGCCAGATATTTCTTGAGCAGAAGCGTCTAGACCACCGCCTTTAAACACAAATCCTCTCTTTTAAAACAAACAAACAAAAAAAATCGAGGATAGAAAATGCGGACTAAAGAAAGATATAGTGTTTTTTTCTTTTCTTACTAATGTAACGTAAAATCAAGAGGCAATGAAAAAATGAATTAAAGGAGCTGAGTATCTATTTAGTATTCCACCTGTCTGATGCCATTTCCTTAGTTAATACTAATATTAATCCTGTGGACGTGTATCTGAATGATGCGTTGTGAAAAGTGGAGGCGTATAGGTCATATTCGTGCAGAGACGCTGTGTCCCAGCGTCCCTTTCTCTCCGATGTAGAGTACGAGTACTAAACGTGTAGATTATAGTCAAGTCCAGTCAATATTTTTGAATAACGTTTAGGGTTAGGATGTCAGTAGATGTCAGTAGATGTCAGTAGTAATGAGATAAAGTGAGTAGGTGCTTCTTTTTTTCTTCTTTTTTTTAAATCTGAGAACACCACGGTTTCATGTAATTACCAGTAACCTGAACCAACATGATCAGCCTTTGGCATGAGCACCTTTCAGTGATTTATGGTGACCTTTACTTGAAGTATACTGTACATTCCTTCCTGGAAATAGTCTTTGTGGTCCAATAGTCAAATCAGAAAGAAATAAAAAAGTAAAAAAGCCGAGCTGTCAGATTACAGGCAACGTTTTATTAAATTGTAGGTAAAGTATGTTGTCGTTGATGCTCTTGTAAACAAGCATGTCCTGCAGTGACGCAGAGGCCGAGACATCCATGTTACAGATGAGCCTTACAGCACATTAACAACACTCATAGCTCATAATCATGCCGAGTCCCTTCTCCAATAGCAGGCAGTTTGCCATAACCACTCACGGTACGTTTACCTGCTTCTCAGTCACGGCTGATGACGTGTTATAGATGCTTTAAATTGGATTACTGTATAATCACAGCGGCGTTAAATCCTCAAATCTAACTGTACAACTGTAGTAGTAGGAGGAGGAGAAGGAAGAGGAGGAGAAGGAAGAGGAGGAGAAGGAAGAGGAGGAGAACTGTTCAGAGCAGAAATCATTATGACTGATTCCATCACATGGCCAACCTCAAGTTATTGCTAGAATAATACAATAACAGCTAACATGAGCTATCTTCACAAACCAAAATTAACCTAAAAAGATCTTAGATAGTAAAATGTAGTAAAGAAAGTGTAGTAAATTCAGCAGTGCTGTGGTATGAAGAAGGCAAAAGATTTGACCATCAAGCGAGCTCAAAGTTTCGGTAAACATTAACACAGGAGTAATGAAAGAAACCTAGAATCCAACCCAGGTCTTCAAATACGAAGACGGAGGGAAAGGTTTTATACAGTAAGAATCATCAGCAAGTCTGTGGATATACATGTCTTATTAGAAAGTGTTGATAAAATCCAGATGGAGGCAAGACAAAGCAGGTTTGAATTTGACCTCCTGTTTAACAGGGCACCTAGAGTTGTTTTCCAGAAGTTGTCCACATCTTGTTTATCCATAAACACCCTCCTACGAGCAAAGCGGAATCCATCTATATGCTAATCTGCTTCTAAAAATGATCTGAAAAGTACAATCGTGGGGAGCGTGATTACATTGCCGCTTCGTCGAAGGTCAAACACAAACAGGAGAGGGATTTCAAATTCCCCACGCCGTCTAGACACCTGACGCTGCGCCGGAACGACTCCCTAATGAACATCTGTAGGCATCTGCTGTGAACGGCTAGGTTAAGCTTAGAGAGAAGAAGCAGTGAAAGCAGTACATTACAAGATGAGCATGCTTATTAGCCGGGATTTAGCGTGACTAACCGGCATGCTGTGTTCCTCTGACCGAGACATTTGTTTCTGTGACTCACGAGCTGGCATGAATAAGTCTGCTCGCGTCTGCAAGGTGGAAGATTTTGTGTTCTGCAGTGAATCTGTAGCTAGAAGCATCATTTTAAGCGGAGGAATCGTCCAAGGACACAGATTTACAGCGCCGTGTGGGCGAGCGTGTCCGTACACAGGGGTGAGAAAAGGCCTCTGATCAAGGAACTGTGCTAACACAAATACCCACAGAGTCTCTAGGTATGTGTGTGTGTGTGTGTGTGTGTGCAATGGAGTGTATTCTCGCCACACACACCTGGCATTCCTGGGATTGGCTCCAGATCTACCACGACCCAGACCAGGCTAAAACATGTCACTGGCCCTCTGACTGCGTCTACAAACTGGTGGTGTAGCATGAGCGCTAGTAAGCGAGTGTGCTAGTGTACATGAGCGCTAGTAAGCGAGTGTACTAGTGTACATGAGCGCTAGTAAGCGAGTGTGCTAGTGTACATGAGCGCTAGTAAGCGAGTGTGCTAGTGTACATGAGCGCTAGTAAGCGAGTGTGCTAGTGTACATGAGCGCTAGTAAGCGAGTGTGCTAGTGTACATGAGCGCTAGTAAGCGAGTGTGCTAGTGTACATGAGCGCTAGTAAGCGAGTGTGCTAGTGTACATGAGCGCTAGTAAGCGAGTGTGCTAGTGTACATGAGCGCTAGTAAGCAAGTGTACTAGTGTACATGAGCACTAGTAAACAAGTGTGTTAGTGTACATGAGCACTAGTAAACAAGTGTGTTAGTGCACATGTGCGCTAGTAAGCTAGGACGCAAGTGTAGAAATAGATAGGTTCGAATGCAAAAGTGCAAGTATATACAGGCTGTATTGTACGAGTATGCAAGAAAGTGTGCTAATGTATACATACTTTAGAGTGCAAGCATGCTAGCGTGTTAGAATATGTTAGTACATGTGCTACTAAGCTACCGTTTGCTTACTAGGCTAGCATGCAAGCATAGTAGTAAGGTAGTAAGTATGCTAGTATGTAAGACTGATTCACGCAGAGTTATGGTCGGTCTGTTTTAGGCTCAGGATGATACTTTTCTGAAAACTAATATTGCGGGTCTTCTCCACTATAGACCAAAACTCTCTTCGTTCCCAGATAATAATGATGCCATGTATTAACGGAATCAACGGAATCACATTTTCTGATCTCAAGAAATGAATAATTTTTTAAATATTTGGTCATTGCAGATGTAAGCGGTGAGGAAGAGGACGTGCTCAAACCGGTGATGGTGTACATTCATGGTGGCTCTTATGTTGAAGGAACGGCGAACGTGATTGACGGGAGCGTCCTTGCCAGCTACGGCAATGTCATTGTCGTCACCGTCAACTACCGACTGGGAGTTTTAGGTACGTACTAAATCTTTTCCCCCAATTAGATTAGAATTCTGATTGCGTTCATCTCTCATTTCGCACGTTATTAGACCAAGTGACAATAAAAAAACATACGGTAATGTGGAAATAGAAAAAAAAAAAACATACGGTAAAGCATACGGTAATGTGGAAATAGAAAAAAAAAAAAAAAACATACGGTAAAGCATACGGTAATGAGGAAATAGGAAAAAAAAAAAAAAACATACGGTAAAGCATACAGTAATGTGGAAATAGAAAATGTCACTAGCATAACTACTCGCTATAGCTATACTGTTGTTAGTTATTTTATTTTTCTGTATATATATATATATATTACAACATATTTCCTAAATAATTATTATGACATTCTTGATCTGCAGACGTTTAACTACCTGCTGAAAGCTGACTAGCTAATGGCAGCCATGTTTGTTCACTAACCCAGTTATTGTTTAAAAAATACAGTTACTGATTAGCAGAATGATGCAGGATACCGACTTTCAGCACCATCAGACGCAGGGGTCCTGTTTGACACCTATTTGAATTGAGCTTTGCAGGCATCTTAAAAATCACGTCATGTAACCCAGGCTCCGCCCTGCTAGCCATGTGATGGCCATATTGTTTACAAATATCAACATGTTTTGGATGATTATTGAGAGTCAGATTCTGAGCATTTTGACACCAATTTTGTGAAGATTTGCAAAAACTCCTAGTCGAATATGGCTTGGTTTTACATGCGAAGAGATCAATAGCACCCCCTCTGGCCAATTTATGTGAGGCTGTCAGGTGCTAGTGGGTCTAGTACGACTCTACCACTCAAGTTTTGTTACGATAGTGCTATGTTAACCAGTCAAATGCCTACTGAAAGCTGATTGGCCCATGGAAACCATGTGTTTAGATATTCAGGTCATCATCAGAAGTCCACTTAATGATTAGGACAACTATGCATTGTACCAAATTTCAGCTCTACCAGGTGACCATGTATTTTAAATGTGACTCCGCCCCAAACACTGCATTTGTCTTTGAGTTTCGATGTGTAATACGTCTCTCCAGGATTTTGCGATCGCAGAAATGAACACAAAATCAAGAAAATTCCGCAGTATAAATTTTTTTTTTAATTACCGCAGATTTTCCGTAGATTTGGACCAAGACGTGTCATGTCCCGTCATCACAACAAGCATTCAGCCAAAGCCCGCTGTGCTGAACATGAGTACAGCTAAAAGGTCTCATTTAAGACAAACATCACGGTGAAAGATATCTATTTCGTGCGATTGCAATTTCGCCAAATCGAGTCGTTTTCCGTAAAAAAGCACAAAAAACTCCACAAATTGCATCCCAATTTTTTTTTAAACGCCTCAGAGGAGTTATCTACATGCAAGTAATTTCAGTATGCTGAACATCCTGCTTGGAAAATTAACTTAAACCTCTCCATCACCTGAATCTGATCAGGAACATGAGCAGGTCTTTCCCTGCATAAAGATTATAATGATGTGATTGTTCTTCCATTTAACACATTATCAAGTGGATTATCCACCTCTCTAGAGCTGATAGAAATTTAATTGGGATTGACCTCATTCAGTTTATTCTGTTCCGTGAGTTTATATAAAGGTTTTTAAACCAGATTAAGGCTTCAGAGTGTAGAAAATGACAGAAGGGAAACGAGAGCTGAAGTAAGAGCCATCCCAGAAAGCATGTACTCAGAGAGACTGTATGTGGGCCAAGCGCCTCCCAGATGAAGGCGGATGGATAGTTTGATGCCACACTGGTGTACAGTACAGTACTGTGTGCTTGTGGTGCGTGTAAGAGGTAACTCTTTCTATATAAAATGCTCTTCTAATAAAGAGCTGCACCTGCTTGTCCCTGTGTGACTTGTGGGGTGGTTTATACTGGGAGAAAGGTGTTTGGGGACAAGCTGGAGGGGTAATGACTAATGTGGCACACCTCAGCCGTGTTATTCCACCTATATCACTGTGATCTTCTCTCGAGTTCTCCCTGAGTAGTGAAGTGATCATGTGCATCGTTGTGAGTAGAGCAAATTAAACGCTGAGAGCAGACCGCGAGCCAGAAAGCTGCAGCATTATTTGTTTTGAAAAAAATTTACATGACATTACATTACTGCTGTTCCAAGGGAATGACCCTGAAATAAAACATTTTTTTCCACTGATGCCCAAACCTTGAAGTTACTCAGGAACAGAGGAATTGAGTCCCCATTACCCAAGTGTCCAGTCTTTAGCCAAAATGCAAGAACAAGAAAATCAACTGCACCAGAAGATAAAGCCCTCATATGGATTAATACCTCTAGCTTGAAATTATTCACCAAGTGAAATCGGTCCTTCGAGGTCACACATCGGGATCAGGGGGTCGACTTTAAGTTCTGATCCCACTTGAAGGCAATCCCTAATCATCTCATCACTGGAGAAATGTTCTCCCCTTCCTGGATGCTCCGATCTCCATGTTGAGACTCGTTCGGGTGTGTTTGTGGGCAGCCAGTCTTATTTCTTGCTTGAGGACAAACAAACAGTGGTTTAGGACAAATTGTGGAAATGATAGTGATGGGAGTATTACAGGAGTCCTGCAGTGACGGGGAGAACAGTATTGTGCTTGTCCCAGTGTTTGATGGGGCTGTATGTTTCTGTGTAGACTCCCACAAGGTGAACGCTGTTTCTAAATTTGATGCCTATCCAATGCCTCATACTGTCGAGTGCTGGATTACCAGGAGCGGCTTGTTTTAACACAATTCGACTAAGGGCTATTGGCAGCTTCCGAGAAAAGTGAATAAAAGGGTGCAGACACAACGTGTCCCCAAGGTGGAACGTCTGAGATCTGAGATTAATTTAAAGGCCACATCAGAACCTGAACTCAACTTAAATAAGGAGCTGTACCTTTTATCCTATGTAGATCTGGCCTTTAAAATAAAATCCACTAGAAGAACTGAATAGATTGGAGGATTTGGTGTAGAATGGAGGAGATAAAGCAGTGGCGTGGTGCTCTGAAACCAAATAACAAAATCTGCGTTTGTGTTGATCTAATTTGCCTACATGGAAATGGCAAAGATTTCATGTGCATGAATTTATCACTAACTTGGAAGATACTTGCTGGATTCTGGCACATTAATCAGCCCCAGAGCCCGACGTCCTACCTTCCTTACACCTTTTGAAAGCTGTTTTCTCTTTGAATATAGTAATCACCAGAACACTTGCAGGAACAACTCACACTGATGCTGGAGTATCTGAAAGGAACTGATGAAAAGTATCATGCTGATTACAAACCGATGTGAAATGCAGCTTGTCCAACTTCAGAGAGTGCTGGTGATGTCAGCGGGACAGTGTGATGGTGAATACATGTCTGTGACTCGGGTTAAACTTCTTGGTGAAATGCTGCTGGTTTGTTTAACTGAAACAAGATGGACGCCATAAGGATGTGACCAATGTTAAGCAAGTTATGGTCATAGTAAGCTATGTTCAAATGTCTGGACGTTCTCTCATAACATAACAGTGTTAACACATCCTTAGAGCAGAAAATGACTCGATCTGCATCAGTGGACCTTAAGAAACCTTTAAAAAGGTGCATCATGAAGAGGAACTGAGTTTCTCTGCTTTTCTGGCACAGTATTCCTGTTAGATAAGCCAGAGTCTCAGCAGACACACCTTTTGGGTTAGGGATAGACGAGTATCAGCTATAGCCCTCAGTAGTTAGTGGAGAACTGCATATAATGAAGTATTAATAGAGCAGAGATGTGCACGGATTGAAGAGGTGGCCCATGTAGTCATCTAGGCCCGTGAACAGTTCCACTGGACTGGATCATCAAGCACTGGTCAGTCCACTAAGCTCAAGACTTACCTCAACATAATATCGTGGCAGACCTTTGTGTTTCTTCCAGGTTGTACATTGTGGTACAAAAAAATCTTATCTGGTGGCCGTCACATTCCAGAGCTGCTGGTAATGGAGACTTGGAAGATCATGCTAATCATATTATTCTGTACCTACTAACCACAGACACAAAGCTAGCTCAAATATAAAGGGTTCAAGTAAAGGACGAGGTCTGTCCTTCCACTTACATTCCCCATGAGACAGTATAAAGTCCATCCCCCTGCTGCTAATCTGATCTATACTTTGATGATGACCAGCTGATGAAAGGTGGAGGGTTATCACTCCTGTGCGCATGCTAAAAGGAATTCTACAGGTGCCACATCAGGACATCTTTCCAACAGGGTGGAGTAAGTAGATCAAGGACAAAACGAGCCAGTCATGATGCTTCAGAGCCTCTGCTAACAAAACCTTTACTTCCACGACCTTGGTGGTTCGTATCAGCAGACCTGCTCCTGTGAAATTACAGCAGGTAAATAGAAGTTGATGTGGCATGGTCGGTTCTGATAGATTTATAGAGAAAAGACAGTGAGGTGGAGGATCACCAGGATGTGGAATAATGGATGACACCTCAGACAGTCTGGGGCACCAGTGTGAGTGTGTTTAAAACAACAGTGATACAGGATACTTGGTATCTTTGTCCTGGATTATAATTGTTGTGTGTATGTTGTTTTATGTTTGTTTTTTTTAAAAAATCTTTTATCTATCATCATATGAGAGTGAAGGTGTACACTGCTTAGCTGCATGGATCAGAGGCTCATTAAAAAGGGATTGCAAAATAATGAAATGAATAAAAGAAGAATGCTGATGACCCTGGAATAAATTGTCAGGGTGAAACTTCTGCATCACAAAAAAGAGGGGCTTCAATTAACCTTTATCAAAAGGCGTGTGATTTATGTGTCGGTGGGTGAAGGTCACTTCGTTTGCACTCATCTGAAATTGCCGTGTAATCACCCTCTCAGCACAAAGGATCCATGGATTTTGTTTTTTAAAACAATTATGATACGTCATGACCCAGGTTATATCATTCAGATTAAAAAATATTTTAAAAGACTTTTAAAAGAAAAACGTTGATTTTGGGTAATCTTTTAAAATTAGGGATCATGTAACAGAATAGGGCGCACGGTGGATTAGTGGTTAGCATGTTAGCATGTTCGCCTCACACCAACAGGGTTGGGGGTTTGATTCCCGCCGCTGTCCTGTGTGTGTGGAGTTTGCATGCTCTCCCCGTGCTGCGGGGGTTTCCTCCAGGTACTCCGGTTTCCTCCCCCAGTCCAAAGACATGCATGGTAGGCTGAATGGAATGTCCAGAGTGTCTGTCGTGTATGAATGGGTGTGTGTGAGCTCAGCTATGGATTGACACCCAGTCCAGGGTGTGCCCCGCCTTGTGCCCGATGCTCCCTGTGTTAGGCTCCAGGTTCCCCGTGACCCTGTAGTATAAGTGCTATAGAAGGTGGATGGATGTAACAGAATATAGGATCTTTATCTACTTTTAATAGTGCAGGCTTGTGGTAACACAAATTTACTCACATTATTCACTACATTAGGAAATTAACAAATCATAAATGACGTAATTAATAAGCTAAGGGTAACAGAGCTAACAGAGTCATATTCAGAGCCATATTCAGAGTTGGTGATTTAAGTCCAAAAGTTAGGTCAGTGTTTACATGGGAGAAGTTCCTCGTATTCAGAGTCGGGATACGCAGCTGCTTAAGTCGATTTTCTGGGTGCGGCATTCAGGTGAGGAAATCATGTGTGTAGTTCACACCTCCACGGTTTCCAAGTCGTTGTTGTTTTAAGTAGAAGCGTCCACCACTTTTAAACACAAACACAAAGTCACCTTTAAGATTGAAAAATATCAGGGATAGAAAATGAGGACTAAAGAAGGAGATAGTGTTTTGTTTCTTTCCTGTCGAGCGTAATAGATAACATAACATAAAAGCAAGGAACTATTTAAAAAGACGTATAGTATACTGCTGTGGGGATGGTCCTAGTTATAATTATCACATTCATGACCGTTCACGACCGAAGTTTAGTTTAATTGAACAGGATGGCGTCCACACTCGTTATTCAGCAGCTCATAAAATAGCACTTGATCCAGTGCATCTTATTGTGTTTGTGTTTTATTTTAATATTGTGCTCTGAAAGTTGCTCCATGAGCACAACTTAATGAAGATACTAAATTGAGTTCTCGAAATCATAATAAGTTTAGTCTATTTTATCATACTTTTATTTCAGTATTTTGAGTTGCTGAATTAATAAAACGATGCCATGTTAAAATGAATCGGCCCGTGTTTAAGTATTTAATACTGGCCTTGTAATATAGCCCAAATTTAACAAGTGGTTATTGATGTTTGTTTAAATACACTAAGAAGAACTTAATAAATGACTTAATATGCAGATTAGAGTCCATATAAAATAGCACCAGTTAAATGTCAGCAGCTAAACTCAGTAATGTAAGTACTGGAAACTTCCACACAGCCTCACTTGTGAATTTTATAAATGAACCACTACAGAGTAAGTTATTGCCTTTGGGCTTATTTTTACTCATGGATTCATGAATTATTCATGCTAATTACTGCTGTAAATAACGTTTGTTACGGGAACCTTCATATATAGCGTATGAAATACTCTGCTGTATCGGAGTATTCGGAGCTTTAGCGAGAAATGCCATCTGCTGTTCCCAGGTATAATCGATCATCCAGTCACATCTGACCCATTTAAAAGAGGGACATTTATCAAATGAAGCAGCCATTAGCTAGGAATGAACATTGACTAATGAATTTATCTCCATGCAAATGAACCGCACTGGAGGTTATTCTCAGCAGCGCAAGACATATAGGGCGTGGTTTTAAACCAAGGTGTGTGTTTGGTTCACATATTGAGTAAGAGTTTATTTTTAGGAACAGAGCTGTACTGAAGATTTGATGAGTGAACATCATTCACTGTGAAGAAACTAGCTTAAATTTTTTTTTTAGACTTTTCAATAAAACTGTCTCTCAGGTTTTCTGCTCCAACTTGAGTTGTTTAGCTATTTGGTTCCTTTTTCCGGGTATGTGAACCGTTAACTATAACATAAATGTTCTTTAAGTGTTTTATTCCTTTTAAACCACACCAACTTGCCGACGATTAAAAAAAAAAAAAAAAAATTATTAATGAAAGACACATACTTTTTATCCACTTATAGTTACATTTAATGTTGTGGAACGTCCACGAAACAAGTTAGTTCCAGCCTCTCTTCTTTTGTTTATTTTATTTAATTTATTTTTATAATGGTTTAAAAAACACAGCTTGTGATGTTACTGAAAAACAACAACAACAAAAAATTGAAATAAAAATGTAGCTGATGGTAAAGTTAGCACGCAGGTAGACCTGAAAGTAAAATCTAACATTGGGAGTACAGAAATACAAAATAGCAAAATATCGTTCTTCAAAACGGTTCTTTCACATTAATTAATAAACTGAAAATAACTTTTAGGCCGAGGGAAGAGAGTCACGCTTAAGCTAGAATAAATAGGTGTACGGTAATTTCATCCGGTGTATGGTTAAGACATATCTATACTTCCTTAGCTATGTACGAGTATACATCCTGATCCTTCTTTAAGAAGGTACAAAGAACACATTTACTGTAATGAGTTGGAGAATCCATGCGTCATTTTACACATCCTGGAAGACAATGTATTTTTTTCTCTCCAGGAAATGCACTGCTTATGGCATGTTTTTGTGGCCCTGTGTGATGGTACACTGTCACCTGAGCTGGGGATTTTTTTTAACCTGTTACGTGAACGTTTCCAGAATGCCCTTTGTCAGTCCCCTGTCTGACTGTTCTGTTGGTGGCTTCTATTTTTAAAGTCCTTTAGGCAGTCGAGTGTTTTCTCCAGTGATTTTTCGGCACAACTGTCTATCTTCACTATGGCCCTTGAAATCAGATACCCACTCTTCTTCATTGTGGGAGACATTCAGTCCCTGCGGATACCTTGTAATGGTATTATTTTCATTATATTATACTAGCATCGTTGCCCATTCTTTTGAAGGGTGCCAATAATTCTGACTGTATATGCACTGGCTAAGAACAGGAGTAAATAATGTTCAGGTGGTTTATTTCAAGGTTCACGAGCACTGGAAATCAGTCTTTATTTGTCTTTGCAAGACTTTTTGTATGATTATCGTAATCTCAGCCAATTTTATGTCAAATAAACTGCGGTACAATATTTTAGGGTTCTTGAGCACAGGCGATCAAGCTGCCAAGGGGAATTATGGACTCTTGGACCAGATTCAGGCTCTCAGATGGGTAAAAGAGAACATCCAGGTTTTTAATGGAGATCCTCGAAGAGTGACAATATTCGGGTCTGGAGCTGGAGCGTCATGTGTCAGCCTGTTGACTTTGTCCCACTATTCAGAAGGTAAATTTCTTATTTGCACCCCCACCAATATCCACTGCAGAATGTATAGAGTTTGAGCTTTAAAATGTTCTTCGTCTGTTCAGATTTAGTACTAATATAATTCCGGTGAATATATTCTCCAGATCTGTTCCAGAAAGCAATCATTCAGAGTGGTACAGCTCTGTCTAGCTGGGCCGTTAACTACCAGCCAGCCAAGTACACGCGAATGCTGGCTGAGAAGGTGGGCTGCAACGAGGACGACTCTATGGAAATGATCCAGTGCCTCCAGAATAAGAACTACAAAGAGCTCATTGAGCAAAACATAACTCCTGCCAAGTACCACATTGCTTTCGGACCTGTAATTGATGGAGACGTTGTGCCAGATGACCCACAGATCCTGATGGAGCAAGGCGAGTTTCTGAACTACGATATCATGCTCGGGGTAAACCAGGGCGAGGGCTATAAATTCGTGGACGGTATCGTGGACAACGAGGACGGCGTTGCTGGAAATGACTTTGAATTTGCTGTGTCGGACTTCGTGGATAACTTGTATGGCTATCCAGAAGGGAAAGATACCCTGCGAGAGACAATAAAGTTCATGTACACAGATTGGGCAGATAAGGAGAATGCAGAAACAAGACGTAAAACGTTGGTTGCGCTTTTTACGGATCACCAGTGGGTGGCGCCCGCTGTGGCCACTGCGGATCTACATGCTCAGTACGGTTCACCTACGTATTTCTACGCCTTCTACCACCACTGCCAGAGCGAAATGAAGGCAGGCTGGGCAGATTCTGCTCATGGAGATGAACTTCCATACGTTTTTGGCATCCCAATGATTGGCCCAACTGATCTCTTCAGCTGCAACTTCTCTAAGAATGATGTAATGCTGAGTGCTGTGGTTATGACCTACTGGACTAACTTTGCTAAAACTGGGTGAGTAGATTACACCAACATCTGCTTGAAGCAGTTTATTTGCATTTCATAATACAGCCATTCCATTCCATTTCACAGTGCCAATCCTGAAGCATGCCCAGCGTGTATCATTTCAGGCTTACCATCTACAAGACCTTTGTTGTACCTTTTGAGGACCCATACTGATGGTAGAGCATATTTAGCCATTCATTTAATCTTGATGCATTCGAATTTTTGTACATTTTGCCATCACTTTTAAGGATTCACGCTTAAAACATCTTTGTTGTGTATTTTTCAGAGACCCAAACCAACCGGTTCCCCAGGATACGAAATTTATTCACACCAAACCTAATCGCTTTGAAGAAGTAGCATGGTCCAAATACAATCCGAAGGACCAGCTGTATCTTCACATTGGTCTCAAACCTCGTGTCCGAGACCACTACAGGGCCACGAAGGTTGCTTTCTGGCTTGAGCTAGTGCCACATTTGCACAACATCAATGAACTTTTCCAATACGTATCATCAACCACCAAGATCCCGCCTCAGGATACGACTCCTTTCTCATACACCAAGCGCTTATCCAACAAACTCTGGCCGTCCACCACCCGGCATCCCTCGGTTCCTTCGTCCAACACCAAGCAGTCCACAGACCAGCAGAAGAATTCGGAGCATGAGGACAGTTCTGTAACCATAGAAGCTCGAGACTATTCCACCGAGTTGAGCGTCACTATCGCCGTCGGAGCGTCCTTGCTCTTTCTAAACATCTTGGCCTTCGCAGCCCTCTATTACAAGAAGGACAAGCATCGTTTTGAGTCCACTCGGCGTCCGAGTCCGCCGAGGAACCTTGTTAATGATGTACCAAGGGTTCCAAGCGAGGATCTAATGTCCTTGCAGATGAAGCAACTAGATCACGATCATGATTGTGAGTCATTACAGGGGCACGACATGCTCAGGCTCACTTGTCCTCCGGACTACGCCCTCACTTTACGCCGTTCCCCGGACGACTTCCCAATCATGACGCCAAACACCATCACCATGATCCCCAATTCTCTCTCGGGTATTCAGTCACCGTACCATCCTTTTAATCTGTATGCCAACAGCACTCCGAGCAATACCGGCCTCCCTCATGGACACTCTACCACTAGAGTATAATTCAGTGCCAATGACTGTACTTTACAAGCAGCAGATTATTATTTAAGTCAAACAGAGTGCACCTGCTTGTTTGGAGACGAGCACCAAAGGTGTTATTTTATTACTGACTACTCTATGAACTATCTCAAATAACCTGTATAATGTGAACAATGAATGTAATGATTTTCACATTTATGGCAAAGCCAAGCAAGCATAGGACTCTCCTTTGATCTCTAGGACTACGCTAGCCTATATGAGAAAACCCATCGTTTGTGTCCTGATCTCTTTGCTTAGATTGCGCAGTGATCTCCCTCAATCCTGTCAGTAATATCATCAGGGTTTCTTTGTTGATTGGTTGCTCTGATAGAAGCAATAGATGCATTCGCCGTGATCATCACAGCTGTCTTTAAGCACTGAGATCAATATTTCATTATTTATTGAGCTAAAGGTTTTGCTATAATTAGGCTTGTGCAGTACTGACTTTTCCCTGCTCGCAATTCACCATTTAAATAAAAAAATAACTGATTTAATTATCCAGAACCGAAAAAGAAAACGATCATTTCCAAACCCATTTGAGATTTAAGGAGACCAGACTGATAGATTTGATCTTGCCTTAATGAACCGAAAACATTCTCCATTTACCTTTGCAGAAAGCAAGCTCACGCCGCGAGTCCCGAGAACCCTGAGATCGTGAGAGGTGAGGAAAAGGGGCGGGGCTCCTAGGCAGTTTGTTTGATTGGAGAGAAAACATCTGCACGGCGTACTCCGTTGTAAAATGACTCCACTCCTATACAAACTGCGTGAAGGTTTGCAGGTCTGGTAATATAATATAAACGGAATAAAGGTCACTGCATATTGTGTAGAGATGACGAAATCGTTATGTCGCACAAGCCTAATTATAATGTTATAAATGTCTCCTCATAACGGCATTTCCTGAGATCCTGAGACAAGGGAACATTAAGAGATCCGGATATCATTGTTCCGTTCATACAGTTTAAATCCAGACAAAGAGATCAGAGTGCAGTGTAAATATCTGTGCCATGTATTGAGTGCTCATTCTGTAAATCTTACGAGCTTAGCTCCTAAAGGTAATTGCCTTAAACGGGCAATAATCCTATTTCTCAGTCCAAATACTGCTTATTTAAGAGCCTAAGGTAATGTATATAGCTTAGGATAAAGCACAAAATGAAGAAAAGGCTAGTGCTTGTATTGTTGTTTCACTTCTAAAGACATGTGCTTCATGCAGACGCTGTCTATCTTCTCCATTTCATCCATTCTTAACATGCTGTTGGTGTTTTAGATCTCATTCTCATGCTGATCGGTTACTCCGTGCCTCAAAGGCTGAATGTCTTTTGTGATTTTCGAAAACGTCCAAAAATCGAGAAACTACTTGTGTGAATGTCAAACTTTGCCAGTCCTCAGGAAGTGTCAACAGACATGCTGTCATTTATTTACTGCCTACACATTACAGTGGAGACAAGTCGCAGGATTTTATAGCCCAGCTGTTTTTATCCGCATACACAGCTCGTAGCTTGTTATACATCACGAAAGGTTTGATTTAAGCCTGACCGCGGTTAGAGTTCCACAATTTAGTACCTTACACTCCAGAGTTGCTTCATTTACAGAGAAATCAATGTGCGATGCTTTGATTTGTCCACCATTAAAGTCTCACGAGGGCAAGGAACCATAGAGACATTTCTAAGAACCATTCTCCATCTGCAGTGTGATGATGTCATACAGCACAGCCCTTTAAAACCAATGCTCTGAAATTCTTAACTGATATCAGACTGATGCGGTTTCACAAAAACAGTTTTTTTAGAATTAGAAAAAGTGTACTAAACATTCTTACTAACCTGAGACTTCAGAACGAGAGATTTTTTCCCCTAAACATCCCCAGAAATGTTCAGGTTTCAGACTTTTATGGATGAAAAAAGAAAAAAAAAAAGAAAAAAAAGAAACAGAAATATAGTTACGTAAATATAGCTGCACACAACATCTGTGGGGTCCAAGCACCAATCGCAAGCAGTGCCCCTTGTTATCCTGTCAAATGCCTGCTGGATGATGATGATGACGGCCATGCTTTTAGATAATCAGGTCATCATGAAAAATCCACATACAGACTAGCACAAAGATGCAGTCTACCAAATTTCAGTTGGACCAGACGTACAGTCCCTGAGATAATTATTATAATTATTAGAGATAATAATTATTCAGGTTCAAACTCAACTAAGTATTTTGACAGATTTTGTGAAGCTCCAAAAAAAAATCGTAGAACTAGTTCACAGAAGTAGGTCTTAGATATTAGCTCAGAATTTAAGTGGGTGGAGCTAAATCATTCTTGAGACTTTATTGTTTGGTAAATGGCAAGGAATCAGGAAAGAAAAGAATTTCCACAATATAACTCATGGTCATATCTCACTATCCTGATAAACAGCAGCAGAAGAAGAAGAATAAAAACAAGAAGACAAACAAAACAATTCGGTTCCAGCATTTTTGGTGCTTTGACCCCTAATTATTGCTGAGGATTGCTCTTGCATGCATATCAGGGGGTGTGGCCTATTAAATAGTCACTTGTTCTTGACCTTTTGACTCTCATACATAAAGTTAGGAGAATGAAGAGAAAATGTTTTGTTTCAAAATGATACTCATTTAGTCATTTTTGAATGATTTCTCCGTGTATGGCTTCTGATACTTACACTGAGGTTTTTTCTTTATTATAAAGGCAGTCCGTGTATATATTTATTCTTCTCCTGTATTTTCGAGCTGGATTTGTTTAATCTGAGGAGGTACTATATAATAATATTATTATTTTAATCTACTATAAATGTCTATCGTCTTAAAGTAATTATTCCACCCAACGTAAAAGTTCAGATTTACGTCACGGTAACGTAATAACAAAACATGGGACTTTGTTGTTGTTGTACATCTGCGCTACGATGAATACATCCAGGATATCGGTGTGGATTTGATGATGTTATGGATATTTGTTATCCAAGTCAAATCACCTAGAAATGTCATTATAGATCACACTAATCCATCTTTAATATGACTTCAGGCTTCTCCAATAAAAAAGCTCTGATGCTGGTCTGCTGTAACCTGTGAATGATGGAAACCTGAAGTCATCTCAATAGGACTAACAGATGTCTTGGCCCAGTTCAGAAAGGATTTGTTAGACAGCAGGGTAAACTCGCAATTATTTTTGAAATGTTTGCTTTTGGCTCGCCATGTATGAGACTTTTCTGCTGTCATTTCTAAAATAAAAGTATAATAAAAGATTGCAGATTTTTGTCTGCTGTTATTCCACTCACTGACTCGTGCTGAAGCACACTTCCCATCCATATTTGCTGAAGAATTTTAGATTAAGCGCCTTCATTTTGTTTATTTTGTTTACAATGCACATTTTCAAACTGGAAAATTTTCCATGCCTAATGGATCATTAAAAAAAACAAAAACACGTCCAAACTTCTTTCTTTTTGAAGAAACGTCCAAATCACAAGCTCCCTGGGCATTTATTGTGCATTTTGTGTACACTTTGTGGACAATACACCATCGCCTTAAGTTTAATTTAAATAAATGGCCATTAACAGTTGGTTTCTGGTCTTAAAGCGTGCAGGTTTGGGGTTTTTTTTTCATGTTGTTTAAAAATTATTCAAATGTTCACAGTTTTCACCAATACCCACCCCCAGTTACTTACATGAATAGTTCTTTTGAATCTACTGTAGCTCATTTATTTTGCAACATGACATTAGCACTCATATCCTATCTATATTCTCATTTGAACGGGAAGTGGGCGTGGTCTAAACTAGAACTGATTTAATTACTCAGAGAAGTTCGCTGTAAATGCTGTCAGAATCTGGGACACAGTGCTGCTGCAAGTCAAATTGGGGTCCTTTAAACTGCATTTCATTATACGAAGGTTTTCTTTCAATAATAATGGAGAAAAATGGAGTGGATTGGAATTTGTTTGTAAAGAATAGGCGCATGACTGCATAGAGTGAAATTCGGTTAGATATACACTGAGATATACACTTTATCAGAAACCCCTGTACACCTACTCATTCATGCAGTTATCTAATCAGCCAATCATGTAGCAAAACATCATGGAGATACAGGTCAGGAGCTTCAGATCCTGTTCAAATCAGACATCAGAATGCTCGTCTCCTGTTGTAACACATCTGCCTGACATGTTATGCGTTTGAGATGCTGTTCTGCTCACCACAGTGGTAAAGAGTGATTATTTGCGTTACCGTAGCCTTCCTGTTAGATTAAACCAGTCTGGCCATTTGGTACAATAGATTACACTTCATGTGTAATACAGTACACTTTCAACACTTTATCAACACCCTATAACAGTGTTAGCTAGCTAGCCTAGATAGCTGTAAATGTTCATTCTTAGTTCATTCCGACTTAGCTAGCTACACAATCTAACTTAAACAAACTTATAAACATACAGTGGATATATAAAGTTTACACACCCCTGTTAAAACGGCAGGTTTTTGTGATGCAAAAAATGAAACAAAGACAAATCACGTCAGAAATTTTTCTACCTTTATTGTGAAATTTTAACTTATTAATTAAAGTGAAAAACAATAAGAATCGTTTTAGTGGAATAAAAGAAAAATTAAAAATGTACAATAAGCCGGTTGCATAAGTTTGCACACCCCTAAACTAATACTTAGTTGAAGCAGGTTTAGATTTTCTCACAGCGTTCAGTATTTTTGGGGAAGAGTCCATCAGTTTGGAGCGTCTTGATTTAGCATTATTATACCATTCTTCCTTGCAGAAGTTTTCTAACTCTGTCAGATTGTCTGGGCGTCTCCTGTACACAGCCCTCTTCAGGTCACCACACAGAGATCGGATTGGATTTAGGTCTGAGCTCTGGTTGGACCGTTCCAACATCTTGATCTTGTTTAGGTGAAGCCGTTCCTTTGTTGATCTGGAGGTCTGCTTCGGGTCGTGCTGTAAGGTGACATTGTTTTGAAAGTGTTTAACAGAAGCGTTAAGGTTTTGCACCAAAATTGACTGGTATTTGGAGCTGTTCATTATTCCATGATCAAAGCCCCAGTTCCAGCTGAAGAATAAAGTACGATGCTGCCGCCACCGTGCTTCACCGTGCTTCACCGTGTGGATGCTGTTCTTATGGTGATGTGCTGTGGTGTTGTTTTTTGTGCCAAACATATCTTCTGGTATTATGGCCAAAAAGTTCAACTTTGGTCTCATCAGACCAGAACACATTATTCTACATGGTTTTGGGATATAGGATGTAATCTTTATTTATTTTTGGTTGCCACCCTACACCACAGCCCAGAGACATGACGAATTCGGGAGATTGTCACATGTAGGGAGCAGCCAGTACTTTCCAGAAATTGCTGCAATTCTTTTAACGTCGCTGTAGGCCTCTCAGCAGCCTCCCTGACCAGTTTCTCCTGATCTTCTCATTAATTTTAGAAGGAACACCCTGTTCTTAGCACTGTCCTGCCATATTCTCTCCACTTGTTTATTATTATCTTTACGGTGTTCCATGCTCTATCCAATGCCTTGGAAATGTTTTTGTAACTCTCTCCTGATTGATATTTTTCAACAGTGAGATCCCGTACCTTCTTTGTAAGATCTTTGCAGCCCAGGGCTTTTCCAGTTGGACGTTACCAAGATGATGTCAGGAGAATCCTAGAGGAACAGCTGGACTGTATTTAGGGTTAATCAGTCACTAATTGATAACAGGTGTACACTAATTAACATTTAATATGAGTTTGAATGTGATTGGTTGATTCTGAACACTGCCACATTCCCAATTATAGAAGGGTGTGCAGACTTACGCACGCTGGGGATTGGGAGTTTTTTTGTATTGTTTAAAAGTTTTTTTTAAATGCATTGCATTTGTTTATGACACACTTACGATAAACTGGCCATGTGAGCGTTTCTGTATGGATGGGCAAATTCTATACACTGTAGTATGTATCTGTTGAGAGAATGACAGTAAATTATTGACCCAGGCGAACAGTAACTGGTAAGTGTTTCTTTCTGGATTTTTTAGTTGAAACTAGTTTTAGCACCGATTGTCAGATAGAAGCTGTAACTGTGCTTCCTTGTTGCTATGAGCTGTACACTTGTTGCTAGATTAAAGCAAATTCCGGTATTCAGTTTCGGTTTCAGTCGGGAGTCGCTCGTTCACGTGACTACTCTTTGTTTTGCTAATTAAAGAGGCGTGCTCAGCTGAAACACATCAGTATTTATTCATTAAGAAACGCTGAGGCGGAAGCATAAGCCCTTGTCGTGTGAAGACCGAGCTCGTGTAAAGACTACCTGCGCGAGTCCACCGAGCAAGGACACCGACAAGACACCAGACGTGCTGCTAAGTATACTTTTTCTCCCTTTATTCCTCTTGCTGTTACCTGTTTACACACACTAACATGTGTCATCAGTTTATCCCTGTTATTTGCCACAGGCACAGACTGTGGCATTCTCCCAGAAACGTACGCAACTTGGACAACTTACGCTTTCTGAATGCGGCCTCTGCAGGTTCCATCTCATTCTCAATCGGACTTTGGAACTGCCAATCTGCTGTCAACAAGGCAGATTTCATTTCTGCATTTGCAACCCACTCCAACCTCAGTGTGCTGGCTCTGACTGAGACCTGGATCTATGCTGAGAACGCTGCCACTCCCGCTGCCCTGGCCTCCAACTTCAACTTCTCCCATACCTCACGCCCCAACAGATGAGGGGGTGGTACAGGTTTTCTTCTCTCCAAAACATGGAAATTTACCTGTCTTTCTCCCTCTTGCTCATACACTTCCTTTGAATTTCATGCTGTTACAGTCACTGACCCTGCCAAAATGCACTTTCTTGTTGTTTACCGTCCCCCAGGTCAACTGGGGAAGTTCATCGATGAATTTGACACGCTACTGTCCACCATCCCAGATGATGGAACTCCTCTTCTGGTCCTTGGTGATTTAAACATTCATCTAGACAAGCCACATGCAGCTGACTTTCTTGCTCTCCTTCCCACATTTGACCTCAAGCAGTTCACCACACCAGCAACCCACAAAGCTGGCAAACAGCTTGACCTCATCCTCACACGTAATTGCACCACACATAATCTTCTCATTACTCCTCTCCACACCTCTGACCATTTCTTTATCCAGTTCTCTATTTCTCTCCCCTCACCCCCATCACTGTCTCCTCCCTCTATCTCTTTTCGTCGTAATCTTCGCTCCCTTTCCCCCTCACATTTCTCCTCCGTTGTCACAACCTTACTTCCCTCCAACAGCCTCCTTTCCTCACTTGACTTAAACACCGCAACCGACATGCTATGTTCCACCCTAACATCTTCTCTTGACAGCATATGCCCCCTAACCTCCAGACCTGTTCGCACATCACCCTCTAGTCCTTGGCTCTCAGAAGCTCTGCGTAACAACCGGGCTAAACTAAGAGCATCTGAAAGGAAATGGTGCAAATCAAACATCCCAATTGACCTAACCAATTACCCCTCAATTCTCTCCTCTTTTTCCAATAGCATCTCCATTGCTAAAGCCACATTCTACCAAGAGAAGATTGGTAGTTCTCCCAACACCCGCATTCTTTTCAAAACCTTTTCCTCTCTACTCTGTCCCCCTCCTCCCCCTTCCCCTACCTCTCTCACTGCAGATGACTTTGCCACTTTCTTTTCCAACAAGGTTACATCAATCAGGAACCAGTTCTCAACCCCAGACATGCATAGACCGACTCCTCCTCCATGTAACTCCCAACTGACTTCCTTCTCTCCCCTCTCAGAGACTGATGTCTCTAAACTCCTCCTCTCTAGCTGTCCCACAACCTGTCCTCTTGACCCTATCCCTTCTCACCTTCTTCAGTCCATCTCTCCCACACTATTACCTGCACTCACACACATCTTTAACACATCGCTCTCTACTGGCACATACCCTACCTCATTTAAGCAAGCCCGGGTTACCCTACTGCTTAAAAAACCATCACTCAACCCTGCTATAGTTGACAACTACAGACCTGTTTCCCTCCTCCCTTTTCTTTCCAAAACTCTTGAAAGAGCCGTTTTTAATCAACTCTCCAATTTTCTCACACAGAACAACCTCCTGGACACCAAGCAGTCTGGCTTCAAGAGCAACCACTCCACGGAGACTGCTCTGCTTTCCGTCACTGAAGCCTTACGACTAGCAAGAGCAACCTCTAGATCATCTGTCCTCATCCTACTCGACCTCTCTGCTGCTTTCGACACTGTGAACCATCAGATCCTCCTGTCAACTCTCTCCAGCCTAGACATCACCGGAACGGTTCTGCGCTGGGTGGAATCCTATCTCTCTGACAGATCCTTCAAGGTATCATGGAGGGGAGGTATTTCTGAAACTCAGCAACTCACAACTGGCGTTTCACAGGGGTCAGTTCTGGGTCCACTCCTCTTTTCTATCTACACTACATGTCTAGGGCAGGTGATTGAGTCTAATGGCTTCTCATATCATTGCTATGCTGATGACACCCAGCTCCATTTGTCCTTCCAGCCTGACGATCCATCCGTCTCTGCACGCATCTCTGCTTGCCTGTCGGACATCTCGGTCTGGATGAAGGAAAACCATCTTAAACTTAACCTGGCAAAATCTGAGCTTCTCGTGATCCCAGCCTGTCCCTCAATCAACCACAACCTCACTGTACAGCTCAGCTCAACCACACTCAAGCCAACCAGGACGGCCAGGAACCTTGGGGTGATTCTTGATGACGGCTTGACCTTTACAGACCATATCTCAGCAGCTGCTAGGTCCTGTAGGTTCATCCTGTACAACATCAAGAAAATCCGACCCTACATCACCGAGCAGGCTACACAGATACTAGTCCAGGCTCTTGTTATCTCGAAATTGGACTACTGCAACTCACTGCTTTCAGGCCTCCCAGCCAGCTCCATCAAACCCCTTCAGATGATTCAGAATGCTGCAGCGCGCCTCGTCTTCAACCAGCCCAAGAGAACCCATGTCACACCCCTCTTCATCTCCCTCCACTGGCTTCCTGTAGCTGCTCGCATCAAGTTCAAGGCCTTGATGCTCACCTACAAGACCTTGTCTGGAACAGCACCCTCCTACCTCAACTCTCTCCTGAAGGCCTACGTTACCTCTCGCAATCTGTGATCGATTAGCGACCGAAGTTTAGTAGTTCCCACTCAGTGTGGCGCAAGGTCCCTTTCCAGAACCTTCACGCTAACTGTTCCTCAGTGGTGGAATGCACTTCCAATCTCAATCCGGACCGCAGAATCTCCCACCATCTTCAAAAAACAACTAAAGACCCAACCCTTTCCGTGAGCACCTAACCAACTCATAATAATAAAAAAAATAAAAAATAAAAAAATTGCACTTACACCTCTACTCTGCACTTTGCTTCCTCTGGAACTCAATTAACGGATCTTGTACGGTAGCACTTCTTGTATTGTTCTCTGCTTGATATATCGCTTTGCATGTATTTTTCTCATTTGTAAGTCGCTTTGGATAAAAGCGTCTGCTAAATGAGTAAATGTAAATGTAAATGTAAATTGGTCATGGATTGCAGCAAAGCAGCTACTGATAATCCTTCAACAAAACAGAGAAGGACAGTTCAGGCTTGCATTGCTGACATTTATTCCCTTTAGTAAAGGATGGTTCTGAACATCCTCCTGCATCAGAAGCAGTAAAGCAGTCTGGTTTTATCAGAGGTGGACAGCAGGGTATCTTCTGAGAATTTAGACTCAATGCAGGTGCTCTTTTTAAATAAATAAATAAATAAATAAATAAATAAATAAATAAATAAATAATATATATATATATATATATAATTTGACCAAAATCAAACACTTTTTAAAATAATAAATTCTATTTCTCGAGTCCTCTCTGCAATCTTGCACGATTTACGAGAAATGAACTGAGGAAGGGAAATCTTTTCTTGCCAGATGAATGTTGCTGAGAGAGCTCACAGGTGGTGCTGACTGATCTGTTTTTTGCAAACTCCTGCAGGAATATAAAGAAGCCTTTCCTGGCCGATGATGAAATGTATGCGTCTGCACTTCCACAGCTTGGTGTGAGAGCTCAAGCTCCACCATTAGGCACATTTTCTACAGTCCATTGATTGCAAGAAAAAATAAATCTCATTATTCTAACTCATGAAAGGTGCATGAATTTGTCACTAATAATAATTTTAAAAACTAAACACATAGAGCAGTGAACTTGTGCTATCTTTTTGAAGGTTTTGTCTTTGTGAATAGAAGGGTATCAAACCTAAATTTGGTGTTGCACAAGGTTCTGTTTTAGGCCCACTGCTTTTTACTTTATATATGCTCCCTCTAGGTCAAATTATTCGTAAACATGGAATTATCTTCCACTGTTATGCTGATGATACACAGCTGTATGTTTCAGCGAAGCCAGAGGACAGACAGCAGCTTAATAAAGTTGAGGAATGTGTAAAGAACATTAGACGCTGGATGCTTATTAACTTCCTTTGACTTAATTCTGATAAGACAGAAGAACTTGTATTAGGACCACGTGTAGCTAGAAGTAATCTTTCTGATCTCACAGTAACTCTGGATGGACTTTCTGTTTCATCATGTGCAGCAGTAAAAGACCTTGGAGTGATTATTGACTCCAGTCTTTCAGTTGATGCTCATGTAGATAATATTACTAGAATAGCCTTCTTTCATCTCAGAAATATTTCTACGATACATTTACATTTATTTATTTTACATTTATTCATTTAGCAGACGCTTTTATCCAAAGCGACTTACAAATGAGAAAATACAAACAAAGCGATATATCAAGCAGAGAACAACACAAGTAGTGCTACTGTACAAAAGCCATTAATTGAGTTTCAGAAGAAGCAAAGTGCAGAGAGTAGGGTTGTTTTTTTTTCATGGGTTGGTTAGGTGTCCACAGAAGAGGTGGGTCTTTAGCTGTTTTTTGAAGATGGTGAGAGATTCTGTGGTCCGGATTGAGGTTGGAAGTTCATTCCACCACTGAGGGACAGTTAGTTTGAATGTTATTGAAAGGGATCTTGAGCCACACTGAGTAGATATTACTAAGCGTTGGTCGTTGATTGATCGCAGATTGCGTGAGGGAATGTAAGCCTTCAGGAGAGTGTTGAGGTAGGGGGCGCTGTTCCAGACAAGGTCTTGTAGGTGAGCATCAAGGCCTTGAATTTGATGTGGGCGGATACAGGAAGCCAGTGGAGGGAGATGAAGAGGGGTGTGACATGGGTTCTCTTGTGCTGGTTGAAGACGAGGTGTGCTGCTGCATTCTGAATCATTTGAAGGGGTTTGATGGAGCTGGCCAGAGGCCCAAGAGTAGTGAGTTGCAGTAGTCCAGTTTCGAGATAACAAGAGCCTGGACTAGTAAGAAAAAAGATAAGATAAGAAATTTATTGTCACAACATGATGTAGAAATATTAGTTCATGCATTTGTCACCTCTAGACTAGATTACTGTAATGCCTTACTGTCTGGATGTTCCAGTAGGAGCATAAACAAACTCCAGTTAGTCCAGAATGCAGTTGCTAGAGTCCTAACTAGAACCAGAAGATATGACCACATCACCCCGATCTCATCCACACTGCATTGGCTCCCAGTGAAATTTCACACTGTTTATAAAATACTTTTATTAACTTATAAAGCACTGAATGGTCTCGCACCACAGTACCTGAGCAAACTGTCTTTTATTATCCACCACACCTACTTCCATCAACAGGTGCAGATTATTTGTTGGTACCTGGAAGTGAAGGCTACAGCAGGGGAAGAGCTTTCTCTTATAGAGCCCCACAGTTATGGAACAGTCTTCCTATTAGTGTTTGGGACTCAGACACAGTCTCAGTGTTTAAGTCCAGACTGAAGATATATTTGTTTACTCAAGCTTTTAGTGAATAGTTTTTTTCTTAGGTAAAAGAGCAGATCTAGAGGATCACAGGTATAGAGTGTTGTGGTGAACTGGGATGTTTGTATGCTGTCTCCCCCACTTTCACACCTTCACCCAGGTGTGTTGATGGTGGAGTGGCTGGCCGCATTATGTCCCAGGGAGTCCTCATATCTGTGTTCCCTTCTGGTTCTCCCTTTTAGTTATGCTGTTATAGCTAGTCTTGCAGGGGTCCCTGCTTTTACTCACGCAAAGTACATTGTCCTTAACCATTACAGGGCAATAAGCATACCTAATAATCTCCCCCCCCCCCCTTCTGTCGAGCCACACATGATACTCTTGAGATGCCAGTGATCCTGACTCCTGATCTCCGGACCTGCCTGATCCATCCTGACGTTCTACTTCTGGTTGGAGTTCTCACCAGTTGGAAGTCACATGCTGCTGCTGAGGATGTCCCACATGGTGCAGACTAAAGATCACTGAGATTACTGAGGATGGTTCCAGTTAAACACCATAAAGATGCTCTGGACCTCAGTTCATATGAACAGTTATGCTGTGATAGCTTTAGCACTACAATTACCACAAACAGTTCTGCACTCGAGTCTCCATCAGTGACCAGTGGAGAAGTTCAACACAACAGACTTCATGTAGAAACTGTAATGAATTTCCTGCTTACACAACTGCACTATTTGAGCATGAAGTATTAGCACATTCATAGAAGGGGTGCATTTATTTATAATCACACTATCCGTCATTACCCAGATAAGGACGGTTCCCTTTCGAGTCTAATTGTAATAAACATCTTATTACTAACTTTAATGGTCAGAACAGGGGCTAACGTGATGTTATCGTGACATAACTTGACGTATAGTTACGTTAAATATAACAATAAGGGTATAAACAGTATGACCTTTTTAAATGGATGATGAATGAAATTGTAACTGTTGGTAAATCACTGTAGTGTAAGAGGAATAAAACACTTTTATAACATGCAGTTATAGGAAAATAATCCACACACCCCTGTTTTTTCCCCTTACTTATTCCACTTGTACTGTAGAAAACAAACACATGCTAGGATGTCAATATAAATGTAAAAATTGAGTGAAGCTGCAGTCTTTTAGACACGCGTTCACTCGAAACATAACTCCCGTCTGTCACACCGTGCATCTCCCTTAATCGAGCAGGACTTCGGATTATTTCTAAGCACCCAATTTTCCTGGCTCGTACTGTTCTGTGTAAAGTGGTGTAATTAGAATTGCCTGCTGGTGTGACAGCGAGAGTTTCTCCACCAATTAAGCGAACTGACTTGCCCTTCACTTTAACACAAAACTAATCTTCTGTCTATTTTCTTTTGAAAAATGACATTGACTTTGCCATTTTTGTGAAATAAATGCTTTTGAAATATGCCGATTTGATAGCTCGCCAAAAAGAAAGTGCTAATTGGATGGACCCGAGGCTATTGTTCCTGTATCCAGCTGGATGGTTGGAAAATTGCAATTAAAGAAAGAAGCACAGCGTTGAGATGTTGAGATGGTGTAGAGAAATGACTGACGACTTGTACATTACATCATGTAGCCTGTTGAGGGAATAGTCAGTAATGTTCATTTCTACACAGTGGGTCATTATTATTGTGACTATGCAAATGATTCCATTAAATATTTATTGCGTGAATTTGAGCATTTCTGATTCTATATCATAACATGGATAATCTGATTTATTTGTCCGATTGTGTTCTGTCTAAAAACTGCACAAGGAAACTGAAAATAATGAGCATATACAATTACACTCGAATAGACCTTTCTATCAAACAAATTCAAAGCAGTCATTAAGAAAAATCTGCTGAAAATAAGACAGTTGAAAACTACAAAATGAGGCCTAAATGGTGAAAGAGGCCTCCTGAGTGCGACGTTCTCTAATTCTTCCAATAATGCAGCTCAGCCATCGCAGCGTGTCGGCTACCATAGACACACACTAACTCTTACTCCTTTTGTAGGGTGCCATTACTTTTCTCCTAATGGAATGGCTAGTCTTATTGGTCCTAATTTATGGATTTGTTTTGGAAGTCATTAATATGAAACAGCTGATAATCACAAACGTTTTTTAAATCTGTGAATAATTGAAATAAATAAGCAATTATTTCTGTTATTATTTTATTTAACTGGCATGTCGAGGTTCGTGTTCGGACGTACACAACAGCTCGTAGGACACAGTGCTCTGTTAATTATAGCAACGTGTTGGTGCGTGATGAACGCTACGTAGTTTTCTAATGAATTAATCAGAAGTAAAACATCCTGTAAATAACTCATATTTACCATTAGCGGGAATTTGACTTCCTGCCTTGCTAATTACATTAGCTATAGCATAGATTTCAGCTATGCTAGTCGAACCCGGTGTTAGCAAAGAAAATATGCTAACTTAGTTAAATATAGCCAGATAATGTTAGCAAATTAGCAAAATTAGATGTTCAATCCTTCTAGGAAGGCATAGGAGACTTTTTACTCCAGCATACAGATCCATGTTTACCGAGGGAGGGCCAGGAGTGCTCATCCCCAGCTTCCACACTGCAGTCCGGTGGATCATTAGTCTTCAAACGCACACGGATATCTACAGCGATAACTACATTGTGCAGCATGAGAAGGTCGCTGCAGATGAAGAACTGGCATGGTTATTGATTTTAGTTGCTTTAAACTCAAATATAAATAAATTCCTTTGTGGCATTGCTCAAGGTCTTAATGAATGCTTCCTGATGTCAGGACACAGATTTCAATGCTCAATTGAATGTCCAATCTCCGTTTGTCCTTCTTCAGAGAGTGAAGACAAATCCCTTTTCCATTTAGAGCATGTGAGTTCTGGTTAAGAGAGACGCCTCGTGACTCATCTTCATTACTCAGATGTTTTTTTCATGCAGCATTGCTTAGAAACATATGATGACAAGGACACTTGTCAATACGCCTTAGTATTGCTATTAGCAGTGCTGGACTCTTATGTGCGGTATTTGTGTGTGCGTGTGTGTGTGTGTGTGTGTCTGTGTGTGTGTTGACCATAAGCAATTGTTTGATGGATTAGACTTATTCTCATACAAATTCAAACAAACAAGGCTGGTGTGTCACAAAAGTAAAGTTTAACCTCACCTTAATCTTTAACTTTTCATAGGAATGAAGTGGAGTAATTGTTTTCCTTACTAAACGTTATCAACCCTACTGCTTTCAGTTTCTGAAACATTATTATTAAACATGTATTATCGACAGCTTTAGGGATTATAATTTGCGTTTTTTGATGACTGATGGGATCATAACAGTTCTTGGTAAGTGGACTGTATAGTTATTCGCACGATAACGACAATAATGACAATTCTTTAGGGAAAAGGTCAAGTGTCTGGTGCATTCACAGTTCATATCAGACTGGTTTAACACCTGCCAGAGTCATTTAGCTTGAAAAATAGCTACTTTGCCTTTCATCAGATGATGCTTGACCTTTATGCATATGAAAAAGGAGAAAAATCCACATTAGCATTGCCTAGCATTAGGTAATATCTAGCTCATTATTAACTCAAATCCACTCCAAAATCATTTTCTGGATCGCTAGAGATATATTCCTTTCTAATTTTTGCACTTATGCAATAGTTACTTCTGGTTTATTTGACAAGGGCATTCCTCTGACTTCCCAGACCTCAGGCTTTAGGGTGACAGCCTCTAAGCAGCTCTCAGCTGCCCGTTAATGTTTACCTTTGTAGAAAATGTTTACCTTTGCTCAGAAAGGAGCAATATTGATAAAATAATACCAAAAACTAAAAAGAGGAAAATAAATCTGTGCTCTTGTTGCCTCTAAGCAACACACATGTAGGGATACCTTACTGTTAAGCCCCGAAGTCCACAGGAGTCCAGATGGGACCATGGTTTTGACGGGAGTTTTTGGTTTTTAACCTCCAGGCTTGCCGGAGCCACATCCTACAGGGTGGTAGCAAAAAGTCATCTGATGTTCCCCATTCCACCATTCATATCACTGTACACCTTCAGTAGGAACTGGATTTGTGCAAGTGTGGATGGAGCATGCCTAATGTTAATGCACTTGTATGATCACCAAAGCAAACTCCTAGACATTTTTGTGGCCTATCTGGGGTCTGTTAGACATCTTCACACAAAGGCTGTGCCACTTGACAGATTATATCTTCTTGAAGATGGAAGCAATCCTTTGCCTCTTACCACTAATCTCACTAATAACCCAGTTCAATCCATTCTACAGTGGTAGAAACACCACCAAAGTCCAGGTGGCATCCAAGTCACCCTTGAAGGTACATTTACATTTACATTTATTCACTTAGCGGACGCTTTTATCCAAAGCGACTTACAAATGAGAAAGATACAAACAAAGCGATACATCAAGCAGAGAACAATACAAGTAGTGCAACCATACAAGATCCATTAATTGAGTTCCAGAAGAAGCAAAGTGTGCAGAGTAGAGGTGTAAGTGCAATTTTTTTTTTTTTTTTAAGTTAAGCCAGATAGCTGACCGGGTCACTGTGTGTTGTGCTATTCCACACAACATCTTTGTGATCAATGGAGATACTGTGGAGACAGAGGAAGGTGCAGGGTGGCTAGATGATATCGCCATTACAACCATCAGGAGATCCAGTCTTTATTTTTCAGTTTGTTGATCCATACTGGGTTCCATCATAAATGGAGATGTGATGACCTACAGAGAGACAATCAGAGCTCTGTGCTGTGATAACAACCTCTCCAGGATGAAGGAGATGATTGTGCACTACAGGAAGTTGCACAAGTGAGAAACCACCAGCATGAAGTTCTCTCTGTATCATCTCACCTAGACCCTCTACTCCAACACGGAAATTAGGTATGCCTGCCAGAGATCAGTTTGGACTGGCCTCGAACATCCTCACCAACGTCTTTCTCAGTAGCATAGAGAACACTTGTTGGACTTGTTGCATCACTGTATGGAATTGCAGTTGCTCCACACACAAATACAAGCCTCTCCACTCTCAGGTGAGAACTCATCAGAGGCAACAGACTCCCAGGTTTACATGATGTTTACTAGTCACAGTGCCTGTGTAATGCTCGCAAGATCAAAATGGACTGCAGTCTCCCAGCACACAGTGTTTTTCAAACCGTCATCTGGCAAACAGCTCAGTTGGGAACACGCACGGTCAATTCTCAAGTGCAGTAATTTTGAGGCAGACGCTCTCTTTTCCACAAACCTTTCATTCTTTAAATTACATTACACCATTCAGACACCTGGTCTATATTACATCATTTCTTCAACATTGGAGCTGCGGAGAATCAGAATCCTGGCCCAAGAATTTCAACTGGACATTAAACCACTGGAAGCCCTCATGCACATTCAAGCACTGAACAGTCAACCTGTAGGGAAGGAAGTGATGACACGTACTGTAGTACCCTGTGGATGTGTTTGTAGACCACATTACCCAAGTATGCCGCTGTATATGAAAATGTCTGCATTGTCGTCCCCCCCTCCCCGGACCCCTATGACTGCAGTGGTAGCTCTAGTGGTCAAGGCAAAGGACTATTGATTGGAAGGATGCCATTGTTGCATCCGTGAGCTTGAACCTTAATCCCTGACAAATCCTGCTCAGTTGTATCCTGTCTCAATTGTGAAGTGCACTGTATAACAGCATCAGCCAAATGAGTAAAACGATCACATGATCACACAACCAAGCTGCCCCTCCTCCATCTCCTGTCTCTCCACTACTGGCAGCAGAAAGCACAGCTTTGGAGAGCAGGCTTCGATTTTTTGTGCACAAAAAAAGGGTATGATGCAACTTTCTCCATGCTTTGATTATAGAGGACTGAACCAGGTCAGAGTGAAATATTGGTACGTATTAACGTAAGCTCTCTTTATTGGAACAGCTTGAGTCATCCTGAATATTCATCGACCTCAGACACGCCTACACCCTTATTAAAACTCAGCAGAACTGCATTTACCGCCGCCTCTGGCCACTATGAATATTTGGTCCTGCCATATGGTTTGGTCAATGCCTCATCTATCTTTCAAGCTTTTATCAGAGACATTCTTCAAGAAATGTCTGGGATGTTCATCACTGCTTACATCTCTTCTTACTCCTGATCTTTCCACGTTATAGCAAGTGGCCTTCATCTCCAAGAAGCTATTCTGCCTGAATGCAGTTATGATACCGGTAACCATGAACTACCGGCTGTCAAACTAGCATTAGAGGAAAGGAGACATCGGATAGAATGAGCTGAATGCCCATTTGTAGTCTATACTAACCACCAAAACAATCTCTTATTGCTCCACATCCATTATACCCATCTCCTCCCTGCGAACCCAATCATGAAGCCATTCTGGTGTAATCTTGTTTCACAGGAGATATTACCTGGGACATAGATCACAAGATCACTCAAGCGCACAAGAGATATCCCACATTCCCTCAGCGACCCACAGAGGAAACGTATGAGCTTCCTAATCACTGTAATAAACTAATCAAATGGGCCCATTCATCTTCTGTTCACTCCGGAGTGTCCAGTGGCTAAACATACCAACCTTTCCACACCAGTGGAAGTGTTGCAGGGGAAAGTTTCCAGGAGTCCTGCCATTAGAGTGGCTCATGAGACTCATGTTGTCTTCACCAGTTAAAAACATTTTTTTCTTTAAAATTAAGTCATATGCTTTTTGTTTTTTTCCCTGTATATGATGTTGTAATGTACATGCTAAGGTCACACACTGCATCTCCTAGCTATCACAATACAATGAAGGTTGAGTGTGTAAACAGAGGCAATCATTCAAGACTGAAGTTTAGGAGGAGAAGAAACCCAGAAGCCCTTTTTAATACATTTTGTTCCAAGCCAGTGCTCCTACAGCATGTCTAGTCAGATGGGTGTTAGCAGTGCTAGTGACGTGCTAGCTAGCACTTATCGTGGAGAAAACATTGGCAGGAACAAACTACTTTTTTGGCAGGTGAATTATGCTATGTGTGAGGAATTTGACAGTTAGTGATTAACAGTTAATGAGAATTATTTACAACTGCTCGTAAATACAGTGCTGAGGTAGCTTTCAAATGCTAGCAGTGAACACTGTTAGCCATGTATAATTGCCTATATTATAGAAATTAAAAGGCAGATAATTAACCTTGGGGGGAAAAGGAGTACAATTGATTTGGACAGACCCATAAGTACACGACTGTGATAATGTCCATTGAGGAAATTGGCTCCTCTTTCAGTGAAATAAATACAATTTCACAGCTCAGTGGACGCAGTTAGCTGTTTATTGTCTGGCTCACCGTTTGTACAGTACGGAAATCAGGAGAGCTTTTATCTTCAAAGCAGGAGAGGAAACGTACTTCAGACGATGGATGCTTTTCAGAGTCATGAAACGTGTAACAGTGTGGGTTTATTACAAGAATGTACTGCGTATTATACTGTATAGAAGAGCATTACAGCTCCTAATGTACAGCTTTCTGTTGAGCAGGTAAACCAAAAGGGTTCTGTTACTGAGGTGAAGGTTCAGGTCAGATTCACAGGGATGTCAAGGGAGGGTCCACACAAGGATAGTAAAACTTGTGTGTGTGTGTGTGTGTGTGTGTGTGTGTGTGTGTGTGTGTGAGTGTGTGAGTGTGTGAGGGTGAGTGAAGAGGTGCCACAGCTCCACCTTCTGCCTCTTTCGTGTAGTTCAGTTAAACACAGCTTTATTGGCATGACTATGTCCATTACAGTGTTGCAGAGGCACAACAATGATGAATAATAAATGACTGAATAATATTAACTCTAGATTTAATGTTAGTGTCACAGAGATTGAATATCAACAGTTAAGAATCCATTTGAAGAGAAGATGTGCTGAAGGTAAATGATGAATATTTCGACAGAGCCCGTGTGTGGAGAAACATTTAGCAAATAAAAAAGCTGTGTTGTCAGTTTGTTTTCAAGAACGATGATGCATGACGGTGTTGTGCACTTCTGATGCAGGCGGATCTGTGCCAGATTTGGGCCAGATATTGAAATAACATTTGGATTTCCATCTGCATCGTGGTGTATTCTTCACTAAGTGGAACGGATCACTTCCACTGATGTGCGAAAAGGGATTTGTGTACAGTAACATCAAGAAGTAAGGGTTAGACACACTGAAGTCCAAGTGCACCAGAGACACTAAGAAACCAGCAAAGCTTGTGGGGGAGTGGTAGGACAGTGGTTAAGACATTGGACTACTGATTGGACGGTCTTGAGTTCAAATCTAACCAAGCTGCCACTTCTGGGCCCCTGAGCAAGGCCCTTAACCCTCAACGGCTCAGTCGCTCTGGATAAGGGCGTCTGCCAAATGCCGTAAATGTAATGTTTCCACTTTTGGACCAGATAAACACACATTAAAGCAGTTCGTCTGATGGCGGATACAGTATTAGCACTTGGTGCTACGAGTGGCCAATCAACACTGTGGTTTATATACAGTGCAGCTCTTTGTCTGGGCAGTGACGCGGAATTCTCTGGGCCGTTTTATGGAGTGGCTAAGCTGCAGAACTATACAGTAAATATCGCTTTGGGGGATTTGGTGAGAGAGAGTGCCGCTGTAGAGGAACAGATAAGAGCAGGAGAAGAGGACACGCCATTTTATTCCTGCAGCAGCACAGAAGCGTGATCAAAAATTGATGAGTTCATGCTTCTGTTCTTTTGCATTGCAGTGAAAAACAATTCTGCAGAAAGTTAGATCAAAGAATAAGGTGCCAAATTTGAGAATCTTGTATATATCAGAAGACAGAGGTGGGAAGTGATAGGCAGCATATGTGCATGTCCATCCATTATTCACTCTAAACAGAGATACACTGAAAAAAATAAAAGAAAATCAATCAGTTTCTTCTCGAGAACCACATTTTAATCACGCCATCACGTTTTATCACGTTCTACATATTTTCCAGGTTATGTGTACACTCACCGTTAATCAAAATGCTTCAAATAACTGCGTGTGAATTCATTTCAGATGTACTTTATCCTGGTCAGGGTTGCTGTGATGTTTTTGTTAATTAAATCAAATGAAACGTTCATGTCTTCCTCTTCCTGAACAGCTCACGTTTGTGATTAGATAAAGGCTAGTGAAATATTATCATTTATTTTTATTAAAAAAACATGTTCTCACTATTTCTGTGGTTTAGAAGAAAACGACGGTGAGCTGAAAACAGCAGCACATGCTGGGTTAAAGTAAATGGCCATCTAAAATATTTATCTCAGGCCGGAGTCACTGAAGTCAGCAGCAAAGCTTTTAAAGAACATAGGACTCATGCTTCAGCAAGTCTAAAAGTGCATTCTAAAAGTGCATATCCATGTGTAATTAACATTCAATAACAATACCTCTGCATGCGTTTTGTGACGTTATGACACTCTGGTAATATCTGAATTTTTGGAAAAACAATTCTAATACCACTTTCTCATATAAAAACATGCAGCATTTCTGAAGTTCCACACATATGCCAGTACAGGCATTTACAAGCATCCTGGAAATGATATATTATGATATACACTGATGAATCAGAAGGCTGCATGGCTCAACCAATCACACATTCATCATAAAAAGAATCAGACCAATGAAAAACTCTAATTAGTTTTTTCTGCTCATACATTTAAAAAGCCACCTGGAAAATAAATTGTATAAAGTAGCCAATCAGAATGTTCCTGGCATAACAACTGCATAAACCAACCAATCAAAAGCTTGACTGCCTTAAAACCCAGCCAGGACTGATGGCTCTTTTCAGCGAGTCAGATCATTTGATTCAGCTGACCAGTAAGAGTCGACTCTTTTAATAATTAATGCGCTCGTTCTAACGCCTTATCCTTTCTATAATAACAGCTCATTCACAGAGACTTATTATTATTATTATTATTATTATTATTATTATTATTATTATTAAACCTAATAATAAACGGTCTGTCCTGTGTTATTCCTTACTTAGTATCTCATTATTTTTATTTACCGAGTTGTTATTTTGACTTAGTAAGTTGTTACTGAGACAAATTAATGAGACTATATTAAATTCATTAAGAATATATTAAAATAATGAATTACTAAGTCAAAACGAGATAATATCTTGAGATAATGAGTTACTAACCCCAAATAACAATGAAATATTTCAATATATATATATTTTTTTCAATTCAATTTTATTTGTACAGCGCTTTTTACAATGGACATTGTCTCAAAGCAGCTTTACAGAAGCATATAAACACAGGATACGGATATTAAATGTGTGAATTTATCCCAATCGAGCAAGCTGGTGGTGAGGAAAAACTCCCTAAGATGAAACCTTGAGAGGAACCAGACTCAGAAGGGAACCCGTCCTCATCTGGGTCACAACAGACAGTGTGAAAAAGTTCATTATGGATTTATATGAAGTCTGTTTGGCCTTAGGAGCAGCCGTAGTCCCAGCAGTCTGGAATTGGAGTAGATGAGAGCTCCATCCAGAGGCAGGACATCCGAAACGGATCAGGCAGGTCCGGAGAGCAGAGAGGATCAGGATCTCTAGTATCTCCATAAAATCGTGTGTGGCTCGACAGAAGGAGAGAGGGAGAGAAGAGATTGTTAGAACTGGGAATTAGTATAACAGAGAGTCTAGTCAGGGTAGGCTTGAGTAAACAAATACGTTTTAATCCTAGACTTAAACACTGAGACTGTGTGTGAGTCCCGAACACTAATAGGAAGACTGTTCCATAACTGTGGGGCTCTATAAGAGAAAGCTCTTCCCCCTGCTGTAGCCTTCACTATTCAATAATGAGTTACTAAGCCAGAATAACAATACAGTATCTTTAAAATAATGGGTTACTAAGCCAAAATAATGAGATAATATCTTGAGATCTTGAGAGATGCGTTACCAAACCAAATTAAAGAGATATCATAAAATATTGAGGTTCTAAGCCAAAATAATGAGAAAATAACCTGTGATAATGAGTTACTAAGCCAATAATAATATCTTGAGATAACGAGCACTTAATCAAAATAAAAATATAACACCTTGCAGTTCAGGGCTTGTGTAGCAGTACTGTAAAAAAAAATGAAAGAGAGAAAGAAAGGAACTATGTAAGAAAGAAAGGACTCAAATATGCGAGTCGACTCTTAAGGTTCACCTGATAGAGCCGGCTTAAAGAACCGTTTCAAGGAGTCGACTCGTTCGCGTGCAGCACATCCCCAGCAGCCAGTAAAAAACCAGCACCGGCTGCAGGCTGCACGAGACCGCGGACTCAGCAGTGCACTAAAGGAGCGGGAGCACGCGCGCCTTTACACGTTATATTTGATAGGCTTTGTATTAGCTTTCATGCGCAAACGTTAGCGGTGTGCGCGTGAGCGGATGTTTGCGGTGGATCTCCGCCTCTAGCCGCTATGTGTTGCAGAGAGACGGAGGCGCGCCTGTGAAAAGGCGATGGCGGACGGAGCGCGCGGCACAGAGGTCTCGCGCGCCGTGAAGCGACGATGACAGCAGCGCGGAGCTCGAGCGAACGCGGCGGAAGAGGAGGAGGAGGAGGAGTAGACGGTGATGGAGAGGGGAGCGCGAGAGCGTCCCAGGAGAAGGCTGGCGCCGCGCACATCAACCTGGGCGTGCTGGAGTCGGTCGCCACCGTGGGTGAGTCTGCAGACACCGAATAACCGGGACTCGCAATCGGTTATGTGAATACTGACACAACGGCGTAGAGCCAGCACGATTCATCCAACTGCAAGTCCGACTCACAGGCAGAATAATCGATCGGAATCGGTTAGAATAATAAAAAGCAGAGACGGTGTATTCACTACCTGCGCGTGAATGTGTGAGGAATAAACCACTCAGGGTCGTGCAGTCATAGGAAAACAATCAATACCGGAGTTACTGTGACCTCACCGGAAACAGTGCTTTATTCCTCTTACACCACGGCAACCCATTATTTTATTATATCTCGTCATTTCGGTTTAGACCTCATTATCTCAAGATATTATCTCATTATTTTTGGTTAGTGACTCACGGCAAAGATATAAACCTGCGATACTGTCAGAGCTGCAGTTCGCTGAAACGAATCAATACCTTCCGACCAATCAGAGTCCAGAACTGCACATCGCTGTGGTGTAAAGAGTCGCATTAACACTGCAGGTGTGTACTGATGGCAGTGCAGGTGATAATTGGACAGTGTGGGTCATTCCAGCTGAACACAACACCACTACATCACCCCGGGGGCAAGGAAAGAAAAAAATCCATTTTACGTAATGCAGAGGTGGGGAATGTGTCCTGAATTCTTTATTAGACTGCAAATGAACTTTATAGATTGAAGAGTGTGTGTGGAACATCAGCTGTTTTTCAGAAACGCCACCAACGCTCGAACGTACACACGCCAGCGGGTGACGTCCCTTCTTCATAACGACAATGCGTGGCCATGACTTAGTAAGGCATGCAAAAGAGATCATTAAGTAATTTAAATTAAGGGTAAAATATGTCACTTCAACAAACAGTAAATAGGTAAATAATGTCCGGTTTACATTAAACACATTAAATAGATATATGTGCATTTACAAACTTAATTTATTGTAGTAACATGGACATTACCTATATTAATATATGTAAACGCTACGTAAGGCCATAATCACTTTTTAGAGTGTATAAGATTTATACTTATTAATAAGGACACAGCTGTAAAAATCCAAAATGGCCGCCCGAGCCAGAATCATTCTGTTTTCCTCCTTCTGTATTTTCTTCACACAGGTACAGGCACTTTTGGTCGCGTCGTGCTGGTCCAAGATCGCAAAACCAAGGGCTATTTTGCGTTAAAGTCCATGAAAATCGTGGATTTAATCCGACTGAAACAGCAGCAGCACGTTCACAACGAAAAAGAAGTCCTCATGGAGGTCAATTACCCTTTCATCGTCAAACTGTGAGTTCTGTTTACTGGTTTCGTGTCGACAAAGAGTTCAGTCACTGATTTTTATCTGCTGTTTATAGCAGATGAATTCCTTAATTTGTGCATTTTAATTTACGCTGATGTTGAAGATGTAATTATCTGTGTGTAAAATGAAATTGAGACTGATTTTACACATAGATAAAAGACGTGTTTGGTCAAAAAGTCTTACGTTTCTGCTCTGGTGCTACGAGGCTAATGTTCACTAAGAAATAACATTTGTTCATTAACAGCAAAAGAAGCATCAGAGAGCACGCTGTAAGCTATATTAAGTCTGTTTACTGAACACTTCCGTGCGTTTTAAGGTAAATACGCTTATCATGGTGCTAATCAGTGGTCCTAAGCTTCCATTACTCATTAGGAAAGTTAGCCACTTAGTGCTAGTGCTTCTTTACACTTCTCTAAACCATATTGTTTTCGTTTTTCTCTCAAAGAACTAAATCATTTGGGACACAGCTGTAAAAATTCAAAATGGCGGCTTTAACCATGTATTAAAGCTGTGTAACTTAATATTATTATTCATATTTAAATGAGTAAAATTGCCATGTTTGTGCAGTATTGTCGGAGGTGTTAATGTCAGCGGTGCTAGTTTCGGACGGTTAGCGTAATGGGATGCATAATTCAAATAACACTGGGTTTATTAAACTATTCAACTGATCAAATCCACAAACTGAATTTAAATGTAAATACTGATAATAATACCACTGACAAATTGGAAAATACATATTGTTTTAAAAACATCAAGCTTTTTCTTTATTTTTATATATATATAGAAATATCTGACCTGGTTGAATATACCGCAGGATATTTTGTGAGCTTTGACATGAACCTTTGATGGAGTAGTTGTTCAGCGTACCACCGCACTTCGGGAACAACCCCGTGTTCATATTCCCAACGTTACTGCTCGGTGGAGATTCTTTTCTTTTTTTTTCCCTTCTAACTAAACACATAAACACATTGAGGATTTTGAAATTGTCCAAAACCACTCAGACTATTGGCTTTCTCCTAAAAGGGTTCACCCCCATATCAGGTGATGTATTTTTAAACCGCTGCGATGCTCCAGATGCTGGATTTCTTGCTATATTTATCACTAATGGCCTACAGGGCATCTAATGCAGCCGTATTACGTTGCAGCTTATTTCTGGGGCTTTTAACGTCTGATTTCACGGCAT